>NC_068356.1:22111188-22416569 GCF_020536995.1 Dreissena polymorpha | reverse complement strand
ACAGCTAGAAACAAAGGGAACCAAGAAATCATTTTAAACAAGAGATTGCCTAGCAATATGGTCCCCTACCGGCTCCACCATTTTCAGAAATTCCACCATTGTCAGAATTTTATTTTTTTATTTGTTGCTTGCCACAGCAACCAGAATTTTTAACGTAGGAACAAAATGAAATGAGGTGCATAATGTCCATATTGCCATCTATCCGGGATTCAAGTTTCATGAAAAAATATGAAGAACTTTTAAAGTTATCGCAGGATCCAGAAAACCACCATTTTCAGCAGTATTTCTAGTCTATTTGTTGCCATAGCAACCAGAATTGTTGATGTAAGAACAAAATGAAATGTTATTGCAGGATCCAGAAAAGTGTGACGGACAGACAGACTGACAGACAGACTGACAGAGTGCAAACCATAAGTCCCCTCCGGTAAAACCGGTAGGGGACAATAAATAGCTAGAATGGTGAATACCTGTCTAACATTGTGAGAACAGTTTTCAGATTTCCTGCCATTCGTCTCTCCATACACAGGTCTGTGAAATGTTCAAACCCCACCTTCTGGGCAATGTCTCTCCTGAACACACATTAAATACCGGGCAATGTCTCTCCTGAACACACATTAAATACAGATTTGTAGGGCCAGCTCAGAGATCCCTTGTACTAAGCAAGCACTAACAATATATTATTTATTATACAATACAGGAAATAGTTGTATACAAACTTGTAACCCAGGCTCCATATTTACTTTAAAACAGACTTGTCCAGTCTGACTAGCGGCTTAAAAATCATTGACATCAAAAATACACATACAGTGAGATGAAACATGACATATTTCTTCCAATGTTCTTATGCATTTTCATTAAAGAACAAAATCAGAGTGTTATGTGGAGTGCAAAACACAGTTGAATCGCACTCTGTGCAGTGCGCGCAAGCTTATCACAGATGACAATTTTCAGATTGGTGTCAAGCGGAGTCTTCCTTTTAACTCAAAATACTTTAGAAGCAGAAAGTGTTATCCCAGAAAGTGTTATCCCAGAAAGTGTTATCCCTGATAAGCCAGTGCGGACTGCACAGAACAAAATGGGACAACACTTTACGCACATGCATTAAACCCCCTTTTAACACAGTGCAGCTCAGTTTGTCTTACCTTGCTTCTGTGATCTGACCAGGTATCTCAAAAGTGTGCAGTCGAATATCTGTGGAGAAGTGTGTGCCAATGATGTGCCAGCCATTCCACACCTTGAAGCGGTGGGTCCTGTTGGGACAAATCTCCAGGAACGCCTCCACAATGGGCTTCTTCAAGGTCACCCGCCAGGGCCCCCGGTCTACTGCTGACCTGGCCATACATGGCAAACATTCATGGACTGATTAATATGTAAGGATGGGAAGGAATAGTGCAATAATGTTTGAATTTTAAAAATATGTTTGTCATTATTTGAAAATATTCCAATATTAGTTATTTTTAATCTTTAAATTTCAATGTCCAAACTTGCTACCTTTCAGAGCAAAGTAATGTACCTGATTGCCTAAAATACCAATACTTATTTTATAATATATACAGCTTTTAAAAAGGGAATAAGAGTAATAATTTTGTAAACAATTATCTATTATTATATTCTTCATTTTCACTGAATTTATTTCTTTTTTAAAAGATATATGATATTTCCAGAAAATATTGCCTTAATTTTCATTTATTTCAACCCTATAATAAATTATTTGGATAACCTTCCCTAGATCATATTTTTGCTTTTGTTTTCGCATTTTTTTTTAATGAACTCCAAAATCACAGAACCACATTTAATTGGTTACTTTTTTAAGTAACTAAATTCTGATATGATAATCCTGAACTTAATATCTGGATATAGCAATTAAAATGATTGGCCATTCGAAAAAAATGAAAGCTGTGTTGTCTCTTTTGTCTTAATTGCTAGACGCTGATCTATAAATAACATGTAAATTATCTTAGGCAATAGATTTAACACAGTGTATTAACACCTGTGTATACAAGAACATTGTCTACACTGAAAAAAAAGACTTTGCACCAATACTCTATTCGAAGTTTTTTGCATAAAAAATGAATATTCAAAAATTAATTTTTGATTCCTATATTTGGAAGATTTTC
Source organism: Dreissena polymorpha (assembly GCF_020536995.1). Taxonomy (NCBI): domain Eukaryota; kingdom Metazoa; phylum Mollusca; class Bivalvia; order Myida; family Dreissenidae; genus Dreissena; species Dreissena polymorpha. The sequence goes on along the minus strand of NC_068356.1, from coordinate 22,414,452 downwards.
GACTGTTACGTTATTTGTTCCCATCACTATAAATAACATAATCATGTGCATAAAACAATTACTACAAAAATGGGCCTCTTTATGTTATAAAAATGTGTATGTTAAAGGTGAAACGTTGAATCAGTATAAAGACTTCGGAGGATGTTGAATGCAGGAAAACAGATTCAGTGAAACATGAAATAACATTTTTTTAAATAAAATTTTAATAGCTATCTGACAACTAAAATGATGTAAGTTTTAATTATTTAAACCAGCAAAAGCAAGGAAATGAGAATGGTTGGTAAGTCTCCAACTCTTGGTGCACAGTACTTTAGTACGTCAATTTGTATTAGGATAAATGCTGCTAAATGTATAAGGAACAAGAACACAGGAACTGTCTTCAAGTACATACTTATCTCTAGCTATCTCCTGTATAATCTCTGCAGGTAATTCTTTCAAATACTTCCAGTCTGCTTGTCCTCCGAGGTCCAGAAAAAACAGGGACTTGTGGGTCATCACCTTACGTCTACAAGGCAGAATATTGTGAAGAAATGTAGACCTATTAAATAATGCTCTCCTTTCACAATGTATTGTTTGTTGGACTTTTCTCTCTGTTTTCAACAGAATTTCAAAGCATTCAGTTCAGCCAGGCACACTTTTCCAAAAGTTCATACTGAGCATTAAAATAATCTCAGGCAAAAGCAGAATGGCCATACAAATAACTGCATGAATAATCAGGCCCAAATCATACAGCCCCACAAGAGTCCCCGTATTGATAGTCCATTGAGCCATAAATTAAGCTGTCCAGGCCCAAATGAAAAGGTACAATCAAGGATTCCCCAAGGAAAACATGGTGGGATGACCTTGAACATAGAAACTTGTGTTTTGGACAGTGACTGGAGAATTAAGGGAAATGGTACTATCATGGCCAAAAATTTAAATCGGTCATTTTCAAACCATATTGGTCTCAGACCAGCAAAAGGAAAATAATATTAAATCTGCACATAAGACCCATGGTGTATTTGACAGAGTTATGCTTACTGGAATTCCTCCTGGTTTCTTTCTATCTTCTGGTAGCATTCCATGATGTATGTGTAGTCTTTTTTCTTGTTGTCCAGCTTATGCATGCCAATCATCTTTGCCTCATATATATATATGTCCAGCAGACGTTTGTGATAGTCTGACAACTTGTCGTAATCTTTCTTCTTAATCCTCTGAAATTTTAATAAGAGCACATCAAGCATTTAGCAATGTTTTATGTTGGTGCGTGCCAGTAATTCACAGTTATTCAATTATCATTTGAAGTCAATATTCCTGTATAAATGATAAAGAAGCATTGATCCAGAGATCACTATTTTAATAGGGAAATGAGATTTGGTTGTTTTGAGTCTCTTTTCATTTGACAAGAAAACAAAAGCCTTTGAATATGAAATGGTTTTGAACATGTAGTGTTTCACACTGCTTATACCTAAGTTGTAACCCTAACTTCATACAAACTGCAACACAGTTGAACAAGGTTTGGAAATTTTCAACTGAGAATGCTAATGGGATGAGTCTTTACATACGAGGATATGTACATAGGATGTAAACATTCAGAGTTTAAAATATAGAAATGTAAATATTTGTTTACAACAAGAGCATTGTAGAATTCTTCTTGGAAATGTATTTCATTCAGAGATCGCTGAATCTGGCTGTCAATCTGAAATGAGAAATATTCTTGACCCATACTTACAACCATGAAAACTGTATGCTATTGTAAAAATCATTATTGTAAATGATTGTAAAAAAATTAAGAAAAGTCAGCTTACTGGTATCTCTTTCCATTTGCTGATGAAAAACTAGATTTTGTAAGAAATAGTGACAAATACTCCCTGATTTCGCATGCTGAATAGCAATTTGCATTGATCATTTTATAGATTTTTTTTAATGAGAAAGGGGCACAACTTTTGCAATATTTTTGGTAGGATGATTCATGTTTCAGAAGCACAAATTAATATCATAAGTAAAAAAGCATAAATGTTTAAATGTTGTAAGTATAAATGTGAAGGAGTCTACGCACAGACGGTTACAAAGACAAACATCCAGTGTGATTACGATTTACCCAGTGCTGTCTTTAGGCTACTGGGGTATAACTATTTTTTCAGACTTAGACAAGGCAATCTAGCATTCTCATGTCAACATAATCCAGGCAAACCATGCAGCTGTACATATTACAATTCTAGAGATGATCAATAATGACTTTAAGAGGAAAGCCTATGATTCAAACTTCAATGATAGTTATGCAAGTAGAGCTGTTGGTATTGCCGATGACAATGTGAAGGTAGCATGACTATGATGTAAAATACGATGAGAACTATGTGTGTGTTACTGCTGCTGTTGCTGATGATAAGATATGGAAGATTTAATATGTTCTCACTCTGTCATAGTTTGGTCGAGGGAAGTCTTTGAAGTTTGTCTGAGTGAGAATCTCTGCCTGATGGTAGGCTGTGTACAGTGGTGCCATCGACTGCTCCAGGGCGCTCACTATCTCCTCAAAACTCAACTTCTTTGCTATAACATGTGCATGTAAAATAAATTATGTTTTATGTCTCTTACAAGCATTTATGTTTGTCATTATAAGGTATATTATATAATCTTATATCTTTTTGCACAAAAACTTTAAAGAGCAATTAACAATTTACATTACCTATGTAGCATCTTAAATTTTTTTTATAACTGTCAACACAAAAAAACTTACCACTCAAAGTATCAACAAGCTGATCAAATTTTGAATCAAAGGTTAATGCCAACTTTGCACATCCTCGAAGCACTGTGTTTTTTTTAACTTTGGAAAACTCCGGGAATTTTTCATAGTTCATAACTGGGTTGTTGTCTTTGTTGTCTTTTGGCACCTCTGGGATACTGAAAATGTATTTTTCTGAACTAGAAGAGCGAAAAAGTGTACAAAATGAGGAATGGTTAAAATCAGACAGTTAATGAGAACTGTTGACACCTGGACAAATCAACCATTCCTAATTTAAGTACTCATGTTGTATGAATATTTGTATGAAACTGAAGAAGCTAGGTATGTAAATCTCTCACTTAAATACCATGTAATGCAGTTAACATATGGTGAACTTCCAAACAAGGTTACTCTGTCGCGCTAACAAGGTACAAGAAGTAACAAAAAAGTATAAATTAAACCCTGAGCCGTTGTCAAAAATTATTCCACAAGCAAAATATAAAAACAGTTTCCTGACCAGAAACCATTGGAGCCATTAGCTCCTTTCTCCCAGACCTGGTGCAGATCTGCTGACAAGTCCCACTCAGTCTGCAGACATACTTCGCCTTATCAGTACTGCCTGTCACTTAAATTGCCAATATGCCATCAAAGTCTTTTACCGTTATTGGAAATCACTTTCCCTAGGCAGTACAAAGCGGAAGGGAAGTCCAGCTTCACAAAGATGTGGCATTTATGCATAATAATTTGCTACAATTGGGTTATTAAAAAAAATTCTATTGGTCATAGCCTTTGTATTACTCTGGTTAGTTTTTCTTGAATGATTTGAGCTAATGTGAGTAAATACGTACAGCTCAAAGTTCTTCCTGGTAAAGGCAAAGAACATAAAAAAATAAGTCTCAAGAATGTCTATAAAATCGAGTTCTATCAAACTAATACATGTACATTGTAACGAACATGATACTTGTTTCCATCCACATCAATTTGTGTGTCTTTTGTAGAGAAATGCTCAAGTTAAAAACTTGACAAAAAATCGTGTTCAAACCAAAAGCAAACATTTTTTATTGAATGAGTTGGTTTATCACGATTGGTTAATTAGAAACGCGATCTATCTTGAGGAGGATTCCAGGGAAAGGCAATGTATAATTTTTGCATAGTTTCGAATTTGGAATACTAGATGTTGACCGTTGTAAATACCTTCCAGGAACTGTTGACTTGTTTGAAACTTGGATTAACATTATTATACTGCAAGCACACCATATCACGTACGTTATTTAGTTTGCGCATTTAGGATATACAGTACAGCCCACGCAGAACAAACATATTTCGCGATCCGCAGAGTCAAGGCGCAGCAAGTCGATGCCAAGTTGGCCGTTGAAGCCGCATCAGTATGCGGCAGCACGTAGCATTTCACCACTATGCTTTGCATCTGTCCGCCAAGACATGTCGAGGCAAGCCGCGATCCAGGATATGACGCAGAGTAGACGCGCATCAGAAAATAAAAATCTTTTTAAAATTATTAGTTAGTCAAAAAAAATTAAAAGAACAATTATAATAATATTAAAATCATAATTAATTTAATGTATCTATTACTGCATAATCACTATTTTTCCCGTCCCTACTCATTACCAGATAATCCAGTATATTCCAGTTTTAAAGCAAATTCTGGTAAATATTTACGATAAAAGTGCTCAAGAATTTCAAGAAACACATACATTCGCAATTTTTCTTCGAATAAATTTTGGCATTTGTTACTATTTAAAGATGTGATGAAATAACGTCGAATCGGGTTGTTTTTTCCCCACTGAACACGCGTTAATCACCTGACTTGATGTTCATGTTTTTATACAACACAAAATACACCCACACTTTCTATGCAACGTTCTACATGTCTGAATAATTTTCGCGCGCTTTTTATTGAGACAAAGGATAAGGCACTGTTAATTTTACGCTAGAATTTAATTGTTAATGTTGTTTTAGTATTGAAATTTGTAAGCCTGTTTCGGATTACAAATTCAATAATGCTCATTTGAGAATCGAACGAAACATGTACAGTTGTGCGTAATTAATTCAACGATAATTTGTTAAAGCGCATTACGTGTCAAATATATTTCAGGACGTGATATTATATAAATAGTCTATAAAGCATCATTTTATAGACATATAAAAATCATATTCGCATATCAAAACGTGAAAATAATAACTATGAAAGTAGCGCAAATCTTGGTTTCTACGCTACACAAATGTACATGTCGGCGATATGAACACACGACGCGGCCGCCGAGTATTAACGATTCTGGCCGTGGCGTGACTGAGGATTATGTTGGTTCTGCGTGGGCTGTACTGTATTTATGATCTTTATGTGTTTATTTATGCCAGAAAATAGTTTATGTGGCTCATATAAGTGATAAAAGGGCCGCCTGGATTTCTTTATTAGTTGCAACTCCTATTGACCCGGAGGGTCAATAGTTTGCAGTTGGATCATTGCAACTATTAATCTAGTAAACTGAATGAGCCAATTCAGAAAAACTGGATCTGGCTTTTGTTACATCTATTTTACAGAGGTTTTGAATAATCTATCTATCTATCTTTCAATAATGCCGGACTTCCCTCACGGGTATTACTGGCAGGTGCGCGTGTCAGTGCAAGATAAAAGGGGTTTAAAAGCATTGAAAGGGAAACTTAAAAGCACGAAAGTGAGGTGAACATAAGTGTGATAGTGTTAAACAAGAAGAAACATATTTATAGGTTAAAAGTTATTAAAAACACTGTTTTGTGCATTCAGGGACGACTGGAGAGTAGAGTGGGGCTAAGGCAACGCTTAAACCCCTCTAGTTCTGACTGCTGTACAATTGAGGCAGGTAAGCTGTTCCAAAGAACTACGGTGAAAGGAAAGAATGAGTATTTGAAGTGGTTGGCTGATGTATGTATTTGTCTGAATGAGAGTGGGTGCAGCAGGCCTTGAAGAATCCACTCGACCACTCGCATATGCGAGTGAAGTTGATGGTCGGGCGAGTAAAGTTTGTTAAATACTCGACCGACCGGGCGAGTGCTGTTTTTCATGTTGAGAAATATAAATTCAGTTCCAGAACTCCTGCCACATCAATACAAATTGCGAACAATTTTTCGAACGAACAAAAAATAGGTTTAGTACACAAAAAAACTGCACTTTCGTTTTGACACTGAAAAATGACGTAACAGGCACAGTCAAAATAATTCTCGAAATTGGCTGCCCTCTTTTCGTAGGTGTCAGTGCTGTCAGCTAATCGATTCAAAGTGAAAAACACAGTTAAATATATTGGTCATTCCGTGAAGAATAAAATTTCATTGTAATGTAAATATCAATAGAAAAAATAAAACAACTGGTTAATTATAATACTTCTTATATTTAATTAAAAAGAAAAAGAAAAAATAATTATTAATAAACAGAATAATTCTTGATCAGAAGCCTTAGCAAAAATTTACCATATTGTACCCATTTGTCAATCAAGCGTGTCTTTCAGTAAAAGTTCGCCTGAAATATTAAAACTCAGCATGGAAAAGGGTTCAATTTTAAAATATCTGCAAGGTGGTGGAGACAGGGAACAGAAAGAAAGGTCATCAAAACTATAAATAAAGATTTTTTTTTTTAATGCAGGGCGAGTAGATTAAAGTGACGGGCGAGTGGATTGTCATGCCCACTCGCCCTGAAGGGCAAGTGGCTCTGGAAAAATTCTTCAAGGCCTGAGTGCATATGACGAGTCATCCTCATAGGCCTTTCAAGATATGATGGCAGCACAATGGCTACCAAGCCATACACAACCTTGTAAAACTTTTGGTCAGTCTGGAGAGGTCACGTCGGTCCATTAAAGTCTGCCAGCCAAGTTCAGATTGCATACCGGAGACACTGCTGTAAAATGAGTAGCTGTTTTTTACCCCTTGGACTGCTCTACGCTGTACTTTTTCTATTTTGTCAGTATTATATTTGGTATGTGGGCTCCAGACAGAGAACGAATATTCTACCTGGGGTCTAACTAAGGTCTTATAGGCTACTTCTCTGATGTTTTCATTTTTAGTTTGTATATTTCTGCGGATGAAACCAAGAGATTTATTAGCATTTGTTGTAATGTTGGTACATTATTAAGTCGGTGTATTACGATTGGTTGTTTACACACGAGATCTATCTTGCAGAGGATTCCGGATATAGTCGATAGCACAGACTAAGACTAACACATTTAAATAAACCATTGATGTGTTTGAAACTTTTGATTAATATCAATATTATGCGAGCACACCTTATCATGTAATTTGTTCTAACTTGTGCATTAGCGATATATATCTGTTAATTGCTGTTGCTAATATTATTATTTTAATTTTAAGCGCTGCCTGGATTCCAGGCCGTATCTTTCCATGAAAAAGGATTTTATCAGTCAGTTGCAACAATCACATCAACCCGCAGGATCAATAGCTGGGAGTAAGATTGTTGCAACTAACCTTTTTTCGGTGGTAAACTTTCAACATATTGTATACAGTTTGACAGAAACAATCAGTGACATGTAGCCTGTTAATGGTCAATTTATGTCAATGTCAAACATAAAAACTGACGATTGAGAGATTAATTGTCTCTTACAACACGAAGTATCCTCTTGACATCGAATTTGTAGCTTCTGAATTGTTTCTGCATGGCATATACAAGACCGACTGCAAATGACGAATCTTTTGCATTGATACTCGACAAACCATGGATGCTGCCATCTTGATGTAGCATTATATAAAAACAAAACGGAGCCAAAGACGAAACGGTTAAAACAATACACTATGAACGAACCACTCTTTTACACTGCGGTTCATTGCATTCATGTATGGTGAGGAACGAACGACAACTCTGCTAGGAGAATGTGAACGAACTTACAATTTCAGGTACACTGTTCAGCAGGACATGCGTCGTATGAACCACCTATTTAATTAATACGTTTAAATACTTTAAGTGCTTTTTATTTCTTACAAATATATTTAGTTTATAGATAAACTTAAATTGCATGTGATGCACATCATTTATCTGATGAGTGTCATTTAAAATTGCTAATTAGGACAGACACTGCACGTTTATTTTTCGGCGAAGCTGTATTAAGCCAGCTTTTCACCTTACGTGACAATTGTAACTGTCCAATAAAATTCAAATAAAATTTCCCGCGGCTAGGTCAGAATGAAAACACTTCATTTATCCCATAGGCTGATTTGAGCATACGACAAGAACATTGGAAACATGTCCGCGTTTTTGTAACACTGTTTTACTGTGTGTTCAGCATGAAACAATTTTATCTCTAATAAAAAGGTTTAAAAGATAGAACAGTTTTACAGTCAATCTCGACATCAATACAGTTTGTGTGTGCACCTTTTATTTTCAGAGGAATTCCAGCGTGAGAACATTTGTACTTTAAAGGCTATGTTCTCATATTTAGTACTAACTTCCATATTCCTGTCAACATGTTAACATGAAAAGTATAAAGAGCAGTGGAAGCGAGACCTCACTTTAATGCATTGCATTTCAACCCGCGAGGTATCAGGGTCAGATACAGGTCATCGCTGCATCTTCACAACTACCTTATGTGCTGACCGAAGTTCGCGGCGAGTAAAATTATCGTTATATAATAAAGGCGCTATAGCATGAACTAGGTGAACTGGAATTTTCTTTAGACAAGAAAGATGTTAAATGAAGATAACCAGCGATATAATTATGGTATGTCAATATTCAATAATAGATTCTTAATGTGTTTTCAACAATACCATGATAAATTTTATTTTTAATTATTTTAACAATAATTCTTCCACCATATTGACTAATGTATTAAACATGAGCGCGATGATTCTCGATACTGTTAATAATCGAATCACATTGCAATGCCCGACAAACCACTAAAACAGGTTTGTTCGAAGAGTGCGCGTATAAATATTAAAAATATGTACGGATACTTTGCGTGTGGCCGGTTGACTCATATGTTTTAATTTAACTTCCATTCTTCTTTTGGTTTTCTGTTTTTTATCTATAGGTTTATGACCAGCAATATGTAATTATGTAAAATAAGCCGCTAAAACTCCGCGTAACATCCCGTACTGCGTGTGATGCAGCTAAGAACTGCACAGAAAAAGACATTCGCTATCCTTAATCTCATTCATTAAACTCTTTACCTTGCATAAACTCCAACCACAATCAACGCCGTATATCTTTTTTAAAGATATTTCTTGTTAATTGATTCAGCAATATTATATCAAAATACGATTTTTTTTCTCACATTCACTTGTATCTAATCTCAAACGTTTTCCTTCTGCGTGTATTTGGGAATCCCTCAAATGTGCGTTTTATAGCCACCATAGCAAAATAACCTTCATTTTATAAAACTGGAGTAAGTCTGGATATCATGGAATATGTGGCTCTTTCAAGAGGTGGCCTCCACGAGGCAAGAACTGGGCAACATATTCATTATGTTGGCAAACTACCTCATGTTTATATAATGAGAAATTTTCTGTGGTTTAAAATACTAAGATCAAGTATGTTGTTTTTTTTATATAAATAAATTTCTCGATTCTTTTTCCTACAATCAGGTCAGCACATAAGGTATTATTCTTAAAATAATCTAGATATGTATGTTTAGATCGTGAACATGCTTTAACACTGGTGGCCGAGTTTTTACATACACGATCAGTAACTATCAAACTGTGAAATAAACAAATGTTTTCCTTCTTTAATCATGTTTACAAAAAAATACTGGTGGTGACATCAACGCACGAGCGTGTTCCGCAAACCTTGGTCTGTACAAGTTGGCCAACCTTCTCAGAGAGGAATCTGAGACAGTTGATCTTCATAAACGGCTGGTGAGCCAGCACCTTCTCACGAAGATCAGATGGAAGAAATATGTTGCCATACACGGCAGACTACATCAAGCATGGGATGACTACGAAGAGGAGAAGCTGACAACCACTGATCTACTGAGGATCATCAGCCATATCAATGCCCTGGGACCATCCATGGCGGTCCACCACATGCTCGACGCCGACGAGTTTTAAACGATGTGAATGACTGATATGGTTGAAATGTCACATTAAATTGTACTGTGTCATAAATGTATCTCATTTTTATTAGAAATGAAATTAAATTAAATCAGCATGCGAAAAATCTGAATGATAATAATGTGTCGTATTAATATTGTACTGTGTCAAAAATGATTCTTATTAATATGTGACAACTCCCTCATTTTTTTTTAAATGACATGATATATTCAAATATGTCCTATATATATAAAAAGACCGATTTTGCATCGCTATGATATCATATTATTCATATTAACGTTTTCGTGTGTGTGTTTTCATCATTAGTCATTGAAATGTCTTTTTTTCTCCAAAAAACGCTCGTTTTTCTGACCGATTTGTTTCAAAACAATATTTGCCTTTAACTCGGCTTTTTATGTCTTAAATCAGAATTCATTGACGACACTGGGAACCAAACCAGGAAACTTAACTTTCATGACGTCATGGGTGGGGATCGGAGTCAAAATGGCGGATATATTTCCGTGCTGTACGAGAGACCCTGATCTGAAGCGACAGAGTGATATAAGTAAACAAATAGATGAACAGCTCAAACGAGAAAAGATACAGTTTAGAAGGACAGTGAAAATTCTCCTTTTGGGTGCGGGCGAGAGTGGCAAAAGTACTTTCCTAAAGCAAATGCGAATTATTCATGGGGAAGATTTTGATCAGAAAATTCTCACGGAATTCCGTGATACCATTTACTCAAACATTATCAAAGGAATGCGGGTGTTAGTAGACGCAAGAGAGAAGTTACAAATACCATGGGGTGATGGAAGTAATGTTAAGCATGCTCAATTTGTGTTTGGCTGTGACACTTCTAAAAAGATTGACGAGTCTGTGTTTCTTAACTATTCAGAATCACTTGAAACTTTGTGGAATGATTCAGGAATAACTGCTGCCTTTGATCGTCGAAGAGAGTTTCAGCTGGTAAGTAATCAACCTAAATGTTTCAGATATAAATTGTAAGCACATTTGTATTTGGGGTGCAACACTTAAAGGGGCCTTTTCACAGCTTTTGGCATATTTTAAAGTTTGTTAAATGCTTTATATTGATAAATGTAAACATTGTATTTTAAAAGCTCCATTAAAAACTCAAGAATAAAATCTAAAATAGTAAAAAAAAGTAGCTGTTACCAGGGCTCGAACCAGTGACCGCCGGAGTCCTAGAATTAGTCTGTAGTAAAAATGCATTAGCACTCTCGGCTATTCCGCCTGTTATAACCAGTTTAAGTATTTTATACCTTATACAGGGATTTCAATAGGTTTTAAAAACCAGGAGTCAATGACCCCTGGACTGAAATTTTGAGGAGTCAAATTGAAAAATGGTGGGGTCAATTTGGAACGCGTTGATTGTGTTTTTGTCTGTATTATTCAATTTTTTAGCTAAAAATATGCTCTAAGAGTAACACAATATCTTAAAAAGTAATACTGCTTTATTAAATAACAATACCATGATACATAACACAACATATTTTAATGTATTGGTACATTAAATATACTTCCTTATAGTTTTTATAACACATTTAAGTCTTTTAACACATTTAAATAATTTAAGATTTGTACCGGTAGCACTATTTCATCACATATTTATCGTCCCTATGATAGCTTTTCTAACAAAACACAATCTAAATGCATGGAACATCTAGTATATCTATTACTGTTTATCCGAATACTATACATGTCCGAAATATGTACACTTTGGAATGCCTTACCTGTAGTAGTTTTACTTAAATAATCCAAATTTTTCTTGTTGTTATCGGGTTTAACAAACCTTATCAAATGTTTCTTAAATCCAGTTAATGCTTTCTTATTGAATCGCCAGTACTTGCAATTTGAATCGCCAGCTTTGAATTGAACGCGGGTTGAATGTTAATTCCGCCATTTACAATGTCGAAGGTCATGCCGCAGCAATTTAATTTTACTCGGATAATTTATATCTTATCCAGAAAATGTGTTTCCTCAATGTTTATGTGTAGTATTATTACTTGTTAGTATAAAAAAATGAATTGTGATTCCAGTTTATATAAGATGGGTGTTACTCGTAATTATCGGTGGTTTAACAACTGACAAAACTCGCTGGACTTAGATCTACTATTGGATCTACGTAATTAATAGACCTTTGATCAATATGGTTTTTACTTTAATTAATTTTGCCGACTTTCTTTAACCGTGCCGTCTGAAAAGTCTGCAAAAACCCTGCAATTTTCGGATGGTCAATCAATTATCACGTAACCACTGCTGCTAATTACCCAGTTAGTGGGCACGCACTATTTAGACGGAGACATGTGTATTGGAAGAGATGAGATAAGATAAACAACGCCCGGGGTATTCCTTCGATTATAGACCGAGTTTCAAATACTGAAACATTAATTTCAATTAGGAGCACAGCGGGATTTATTACCATGGAACTCGAGATGTTAACTGACTGACGCACACGAGCACAGCAGAAAAAAGGGTTGCGTCAAAAATGAGTCATTTTTAATTTGCTCGCGTCAAAACGCAGGATTCTGCGTCTATTGAAATCCCTGCTTATATAAGCAATCTTCGTAGTTTCGTAAATTTGAACAACAACAACAGAACTCTCCAAATTATTCAATCGTTTCGCGTTGCAACGTGTTATAATTTTTAGGTTTTCAAATCGTCAAAAGATACATATAATGGCTATATTTGACTATGGTAAATGTTCAGTAATACTGTTTCCTCACAAATAACTTAAACGAAAATTTGCGAGTCTGAAACAACTTTTTTCAATTTTGTCAATTTACCAAACCGTGAAAATATCTCTTTAAAAATAATATCTCATTTTTATTTGAGTCCGTAATTGATTCCCATCTCAAAACACTTTATTACAGAGTTGCATTTTCATTGAACTTGTCCGCAAACAACATGACAAGTATGGGAAATCAACAATAGTAATTGCAACACACATATTTCTATTGTAAAAGTTGCTTCTGGAAGCAATTTAGAATCATTTAACAAACATTTATTGACATTACCAACATCCCAATCAAAATATATTCTCCAATTACCGTGAATTGAGGGGATATAGAAACTTAACAAGTAAAAGAATTTCAGAATTAATGCAAACAATGCCACAATGAACAATGTACCTTTAAAAATTTATTTCATTCCCATTAAATCCATGCAGTGCTTTCAAAAGGCCATTTAACTGTCGTAAAAGAATTTCAGAATTAATGCAAACAATGCCACAATGAACAATGTACCTTTAAAAATTTATTTCATTCCCATTAAATCCATGCAGTGCTTTCAAAAGGCCATTTAACTGTCCTTTGCCTGGGCGCTTGAATTTTGAAATCAGTCAGTGAGTCAGTCCGCGGGCATTTGAAATTTACAGAGTAGTGTATTTTTTCAGAAACTGCAACAAGTTATTCATAAGATCAAAGCTATATCGATGTTGCCAATATTTTGAGAGCCGTTTTTATGATCCTCTGTCATTTACATGTATCTCTTTACCCAAATTAAGCTGCCTCTAGGCGGAGCGTGATTCTTTCGGAGAATCGATATTGGCCAATGAGAGCGCACACTTTTCGTGAGCAACAGCACTCTTAGGCATGTACTAGCTGCAGTAAAATTATGTAGACGACAAATGCCGTACTTGTCACCTACCACAATTGGTCACAAGGTTAACACTTCAACAATAAAATCCTGTTAAGTTATTTAGATTAGAAGACTGATGATGGCAACCGGGTACAATTCACATGGATATTGTGCATTGCATGAATTTTAACAAATTAAAGTTGAATTCATTATATACCACTCAGGGTTTTTTTTGGCTCGATTTTATAGCCGAAATTCGGCTATGTTCCCAATCCCAAAAAGTATACTTTTTTCCCAAAATGTGGCAAAAAATTCCCAATTTCCAAAAAAAAAGTGTCTTATGCGTATTTTATCTCAATTTTAATTCAATTACATCTAACAAAGACTTAGTATTTTATGATTTTGTTCTTTTAATTTTAATGATTATAAAGTGTTACATCAAATTTAGTATTTCCCTTATTAGAAGACTTTTCATGTGGAAAAAAAAGGCTAATGAATTAATTTTCCCAATTTCATGAAAATGCAGATAAAATTCCCAATTCCAAAGCCATGGGCTATCTTCCCAAAAAGTGGAGAAAAAAAACCTGCCACTAAAATGTTTTGTTGAAATATCCAATTGGCATTCAATCTAAATAAATTTGTAATCCGAAACATGCTTCTGAATTTTAATGTTAACGTGGCATAAACAAATTCTAGCTTCAAATAAAAAGTGCTTCATGTATTTCTGCTGTTTCTTTGTCTCAGTTAAAAGCGGGCAAAAAACTATGCAGACATATACAACGCCACATGAAAAGTGTGGAAAGATTTATTGAACAGCAAGTCAGTAGACATATGTGTGTTCAGTTGGAAAAAACCCGTCCCTACATTATTTCATCAATCTTTAAAAAGTCACATATGCCAAAATTAATTTTCTACTTAAAAAAAAGATGAATGTTTATGTTTATGAAATTCTTGAGCCTTTTTATACTCAATATTTATCAGAATTTACTTTAAAAAATGGAATATACAGGATAATCTGGAAATGAAAAGCGACAGGAAAGGAGTAAGTACATGTATGCAGTAACAGGGTTCCCAGCCAACCTGGAAATCAGGGAAAACCTGGAAAAAGACTTTCACTTTTCCAGTCAGGGAAAAGTCAGCAAATTTGAGAAAAGTTCCTTAAATCACGGAAAAATCAGGGAATTATGTTTGGTCAGACTTTTTCGACTTGTGTTGAAAAGTCCATATTTTTAAATCAGCAATAATTCATCTGTTTGGCTATGGTGGCTTTGTAGTATACATGTAGCTTAGTGTACTACATGTATTAGTAAATACCTACTTCTTTCTCCCCCTTTCTCTGTTTATAAAGCAGCTGTGATGCAACTATATATATTTATTGAGGGTGTTTAAAACTAAAAATAGGTCCAAATTATGATCCTGGAATTTTTATTTTCTATCAGGGAAAAATCAGGGGCAAATCAGGGAATTTAGTTCAAACCAAAAGCTGGGAACCCTGAGTAATTGATAGTGTTGGGTTGATACGGATGCATTAGGGAATCGATCGAGTCTGGAATATGAGTATCTATGCATGAGAAAAAGTATTAAGCAATTAAATTAATGTTGTTATCCATGACTTCATAGCTTTTTTCTAAACAAGTTCAGGCTATCAAGCGGTCATACTTTTTCCTACTATTTCCTACTTTTTCATCATGATCCTACTTTTTCCTATATTTTTACCAAATCTTCCTACTATTCCTACTTTTTCATTTTCAATGAAGAATTATTATCTTTTTAGAGTTTATTTAGTAAACTTGCAGGATGAATGAATCTATGGCATGACTGTATTCCTGTTAAGGTGCATTCATCTAGATGAGACCTGACAACCCATGCTGACTGTCTGCTAGCACCTCTTCAGGAAGCATAAATATTTATTTTTATTTAATGCTTTCCGGTGGTTTATAGAGAAATATCAGTGAATTAAAACTGATAATTTCACTGTTTCAAACAGTGAAAATTATCAGTGAGAATTATCGATAATTTTCATTGTTTACTGTGAAATGACGTCATTTTTTTGACGAAATGACGTCATTATCCCAGCAAAATTCGTTAGTTAAACTCTTGAACAATGTATATAAACTGTGAAAAATGCATTAAATAAAAAGAAAATTTGTTGGATTCGGTGGATTATCGACTTTAATTCACTCGTGATCATAGAAAACATATATTTTCACTCGTGGCTGCGCCACTCGTGAAAATATTATTTTCTATGATCACTCGTGAATTAAAATCGTTAATCCACCGGATCCAACAAATATCCTCTATATAATGTAACTTTTGAAATTATTGACAAAGTTTTATTTAAAGTAACAATAGTGCCTTGTTTACTTCCTTAGCACTTGTACTCTGCAGACTTCACTACCTTACATAGTTCCCAGTGATGCAAGAGCTGAGGGAACCCATTGTTTATTCCAGTTTTATTTTGTTTCCATTGACAACAATTTGACCAAACCTTATGCATGTTTACATGATATTGCTGTTTGGAATGTAGAGATATAGAGATACATGTATTGTATGAGTGGTTATGTAATATGGAATTTATTACACAAGTTATTTGAAAAAGATAAAACTGATGCTTTGCCGAGTTTTCATCATTTACAAATATAATGTAATAAATTCCGTATTACATGACAACAGATATGATGTTCTATTGATATCATAGGTACATCATGTGTAGTAATTAAAGATAAATGCACAGAGCCTAAATGCCCTGATACATTTGTATGCTCCCGGTAGGGTGGCATATAGCAGTTGTACTGTCAGTCCGTTTGTCTGTCTGTCTATCTGTCTGTCTGTCTGTCTGTCTGACTTTTGTCCGTCTGTCTGTCTGTTTGTGTGTCCGTCTGAAAACTTTTACATGGGCCATAACTTTCGCAATATTGAAGATAGCAACTTGATATTTGGCATGCATGTTTATCTCATGATGAAGCTGCACATTTTGAGTGGTGAAAGGTCAAGGTTATCCTACAAGGTCAAAAGTAAAAAAATACAATCCAAGGGAAGTAATAAGCTTTAAAAGGGCGATAATTTCTAAACCTGCCAAATGATATTTTGAAATTTTATTTCAAAGGGGCGCAATAGTGGGCATTGTGTTTTTGACAATCACATCTCTTGTCTAATGATGCCCATAGCTAGTGAGGTAACTTCAAGGTGTTACAGCGTAGTATTAAAAATATTAAACGGCATTATTACACTCTCACGACATCATCAATAATGAAAAAACATTTTTTGAAACTAAAATAAACAATGTAGTGCAACTGTTTCATTGCTCAATCAATGATGTCATAAAAGATATCAGGTGATAAGGTCCTATCTCCATTTGCATAATGTGCTCTGCAATGACCAGTCATTTTGAATGTAACTTAAGTCATTATAACTGCACCCTATTGTCAATTTAAAGGTTTCAAAATGTAGCTGTAGCAGAGCATTGACATTGCTTTATATACTAGTATTAATCTTGTACAACAAGTTGGTGTATCACTAAATAAATTTTGTCTTCTGCTTAAGGATATAACATGCATAGTATATTACCATTTTTATATCCATACACAGAAGACCTCTAACCACTTATTTGATGATACACCAAAATGAACAGCATCTAATTATACTTCTTTATCAGGGTAGCTTTGCTTGAAACTTAATTATCATAGATACACTATAAGTGCTAAAATGCCTAGTGGGAGAACAAAGTTTAACCCTTCATGGATTGAGAAGTTGGACAACAGTGGAAAAACACTTGGATCGTGGTGCAATAGAGATACCGTGGTGCAAGAGAGATACCGGCAATTAGTTTGCAGGATAGTGTACTGTCTGAATGAAGTCCATCTTGTGTAATACATGTAATTCTGGTGCTTATCAACTGATAAGTCATGCAGATGGACAACAACACAAGGAAAACATGAAATACATGCATGATAATTCACAAAAACATTTGTTTGGAAGTGCTACAAAGCCAAGCAGCTCTCAGGGGGGGGGGGGGGGGATAAATCTATTTGTATGCAAGTACATCCATCACACAAGGAACAGGTACAAAAGGCTGAAATCCTCTGGGCCCTTATTTAGGTAGCTTCAAGAGGGAATACATACAGAACATGTGATGGCACTCCTGCTCTGTTTCAAGCTATGTTTCCTGGACCTGTGTCTAAAAAAATTGTATTATGTATTCCTACTTTTGAGGGAAAAGTTCCTACTTTTTCCTACTTTTTTCCTACTTTTTTTTGCAAAAGTAGTTCCTATTTTTTCCTACTTTTTGAAAAAAGGTCACTTGACAGCCTGCCAGTTATAACGGACCCAGCACTGCCATGTCAAAACTGTTTATTTACCGAGTGTTTAACCACACAAAGTTGCATACACACCCGCAAATAACATTCACTAAGCAGGTTGTTTACCTGGTTTAGAGACTTCGCCAGGGACCGAAACTTAGCTTGCATACTCTCAAAATGCAAGCGAGATTTATGGATAGCGAGTTGAAAAATATAAAGCTTGCAATTTTCTGCGTGTAGAAATTTCAGATTTCTCAAACCTGTTTTTCCATAAATCCTTTTAAGTATTGAGAGATAATTACTTTCCTATAATCACGGCTCCAAATTTCAAGATCAAAATCTTGCTGAAAGTAAACGATTAAAGTGTTAATGAATTGCATAAACACATTTGACCGCCATTATTGTTGTTGTTGTAAGATTCAAGGGAAGTTACTCTGGGAAAAGCTATGCTTCGCTAGGCGCTTGCGGCTAATAAGCGTCTCGGTGATTGTGACTTTCGTAAAATCTTTCTCTCTGCCCAAATTGCAAGTAAATTTTTCATTTTGCAAGTGAAAGAAAACCTGTTACTTTATGAGGTTTAAAAGCAGGGCTGCTTCAATTGTAATTCTTTGTTACTTTGTGGAGATGTTCACATTTTGATGTCAAACCTTATGTCATAGATGGGGACCCAAATTCTACTTGTCCGCTAATAAAGATGAGTTTAATCTTGGAAAGGACAAGCGAATTTCCTAAAAGTGGGTGGTCCGAAAGGAAAAATCACTGTTACTGTTAACCCAATTTATGGCTATTATATTCTTAGACTTTATCACGCATATTCTGGTATATTCCATTCATGATTTAGAAAGCCAGGAATATATAATGTTTTTATGCCCGCCTGTCTGTCATTGTATGTGTCCGTGTGTGTGTCCCAAAACTTTAACCTTCTTCATAACTTTTGCCATAGCAACTTGATCTTTAGCATGCATGTGTATCTCATGGAGCTGCACATTTTTAGTGGTGAAAGGTCAAGGTCATCCTTCAAGGTCAAAGGTCAATTTTTTTAATTAAAGCATTAGGGGGCATTGTGTTTCTGACAAACACATCTTTTGTTTTTTGTTGGTGTTTTTTGACTCAATGGTTTACCTTTCAGGCATGGTTATTAATAAATTATGATCACAAAATATCTGTTTATTGTAATATTATTGGAATTTATAAATATAATCTTGTCAATATTAATTTATGTATGGTTGTTCTTATTTTCTGTTTATAACTTTTGTTTTGTATAAGCTAAGTTTGAGTATCGCCAATACCAGCATTAAATTATAAGACATTCCTGCTGCTTCTGCTGAAAATGCCTGCTACTAGACTGTAATTCAAAACATCAGGCTAATTCTCTGGGTTGGGACTGGTAATTGCTTAACTGTTGCAGAATTGTTGTGAAGTACCTTTATTTTTTGGCTTAAGCATATAATTGATTGTACAGATGTAAGTACAAGCTAAGTACTATGGTATTTTGAGCAAATTTTTGGGATACAAAGTCTGCTTGATTATTCATTCAACTATTCAAAGGGAAAATTATATTATTTTGATGGTATATTTTGTGCATTAAATTTATTTAAGTGATATAATAAAGACAGGATTGTCATTCAAATTATTGGTCTGCTATATAAAGTTTAAAGATCTTTTAGATAATGCATTCTGTTTAAATAAGATTTTATAGCAATTAGAATTCGCATAACCGGTAAATACATGTATTGATGCATTGATACTTAACCTTTACAAAAGCCTAGCATAAGCCAACTTTTTGCATAGCAAAAATTCCTTAGTGAATAAGATTATAAATGTAGCAAAGATTTAGGAGCTAATCACTGGGATATGTTTCTACCTCAAAAGCAACTGTTTGACAGAAGTGTTTGAAATACGTGTGTTAAGTAAATTGATTTGTTACACTTGATTTTACTTTTTTATTGATTCTTGTTTTGGTTATATTTTACAGAAAATACATTTTGTATTGATGAAATACTATTTAAGTTTTGCACAGATACACTGTAAGATCTGCTAACAATTTGGATCAAAACTTTTGTTAATATTGGTACTGGTTAGTGTTTACAGCAGCAATTTTTTATCAGGAGTCTCTGACAGTCAGGTACCGAAACTTGTTACAGTGGTTTCATGGAAATGTGATAGGGCCCTAGGATTTGGAAAAGTTCAAATTACATTTGTATATAAAATAATTATTGTATTTTTTATTAAACAATATTTGATTTTGCTGTCATTTTGCTTGAATATAAACAGTGCTATAAATACAGAATTAGCTGCTCATGTCCTTCCTTATCTAAGTCCATTGCGCTGAATACATCTCACTAGGATGTGAATGATTCCCAATCAGATCATGACTTTGTGTAATGTAAAAATGAATAGTATCCGGTAATATTGTGCAACAATGGAATCGTTAGTAGTAGCAACATTAATATAGCAATATTTTTTTTGAAGACATCGGCCTTGACTTTTTTTCACATGAGCTTAGATAAATATCTGTGTTCAAACTGCAAACGGTCATTTAGTTTAAATTTGCTCTAAATAAACACTTCTACCAAACAACAACAGCACAGATTGAATAAATGTATACTTTAAATTTGGGTAAATTGGTTTCTGATGGTGGTTTTATAAGCAGACTTGATTATGGACTGTGTTGATACCAGTTACCAGGTCACCTGGATTGATGTAGCCATAAAAATGTCAGCTTAATGCAAGAGTACATCAATCATATGGCTACATTAATTTTATACAACTGTTAAAATTTCTTTGGCAAACAATATTAACTGTAAGTGGAAACTTTATACTGTAATGTGGGATGTTGTTTTATTGAAAAGTATATTGAGCCTTGCACATATCTATGTTGAATTTAATTTGTTAAAAACAATTAAATGAAGTAATACTATTTGATGTAGCATTCCAATGTTAACAAAAGTCCTGAATTTTCTGTACATAAAGTAAAATTTATCAATTTAGTTACTTTATGATTTGAAAAGAATAATGTTAGATTTTTAATAATCAAACAAAAAGTGGCTATCATCAGTGTAATACATGGGAGATTCATTAAACTGAAGGTTTAGTTGACCCAGAAAATATTTTAATGAGCTCTCAGTCAGCTGTCAATTATGTTGCATTAGTTTTTGCTTTATAGTTATAGGTTTATACTGTTCCAATTTGTTGAGACATGTGGTATGTTTCATTCATCCCTGTTCACATTGGTATATTGTGACCCTCTGTTACCAATGATAATCTTTACTATTGTATTCAATCCTGCAGTGTTTCATTTGCACTTCATGGTTTATGCACTTGTTGATGTCCTCATTATGCGGGAGACTTGCATTTCTGAAAGTGCCTATATTGCTGATGGCCTCGCATTCGGGTGATGTAGTTTCAACAAAATGCATTTATAATAATTATGTTGCAATATAACTTACTGAGTACAATAATGGTGTCCCATTGAGATTTGTGAAGGAAACTGTCTAGCTCATGTGGTAGAGCAGTTGACTACAAATCTGTGGATGCTGGTTGGGTTAGATGATGGGCTCATACTCAGAGTCTCTGTGTAATGATCAAATGGTCAAGACATCAGCTCTACAGCCAATATCCCCATACCTCTGATTCAAAAGGCAGCATGTGTCAAAGGCCACTTTCCTTGCATTGATACAATCCTACAAAATCATGTTACATAACTTATTTTCTAGTCACCCTAACAAGCCAAACCAAAAGCAGCACCAAGCAGCTTAAATGGCATAAAGGCACTGTTCAATGCCTTGCTTTCACAAACAAGTGCAGACCATTTAATGCCTTGTTGATATCATTGGTCAGATTTCCTGATTTCTTGATAAAATGTTTCTACTTAAGCTATGGCGTAGAAAATATAACATATAATCTATGATAAGTATGTTTACAGGGTTTTCTATGCAGCAGTATGTTCAAATTTAATAACATTTGATTTTTCCCAGGAAATTGTTTTTATTGTTCATGAATGTATGCCATATGTTTGCTTTATAATGAAACCATTCAGCCAGTAAACTGAATATCATGTTTCAGGCATTTTAAGTATTGAAGGAGTAATCAATGACCATAGCCAGAAATAAATTCAGTTACTTCAACATGTTCAATCCAAAAAAATAAGATAACACGATCAATCACCCATAATTTTGACACATGGGAACAACTATGTAAAATTTAGTACTTTACATAATGCATTTGATTGTAAATGCTTTTTGGAACAAAATTGTTGTTTACAAAGCCTAAGACATAAATATATGTTATGACTCATCTAATTGTGTTGATATGGAATGAACCTAGTTTTACCAACAATATCATGAAATTAACTGAGAGATGAGGATGGCTTGTCACTGACTGGCTTCAACAGGTGTTTTCTGAAATGTTTAAATGAGGTTTTATAGTTAGGATGTACACTTATGATGTCACAATGAGAAACACGTATGCTAAATAATGCTTATAATAATTTTCTTGAAAAAACAAAACACAGCTTCCAATGCAATTCATTTTGAGGTAACTAGGTTTTAATGGATGTGCTAAAGTGTTATTCCAGATTGGCTAGTCGATCCTCACAAGCTCATCAGGGACAATACTTGCCGCTTTAATGGAATTTTTATCATCTTTATGTGGACATTCCCCTGCCCTGATTTTCCTGCTAATCTGGGATGACACTTAACATACATCATTACATGCATGTAACCCAGTTTTCTCAGTGGGTCACCCATGTCTGTGGATATATTCCCCTATTATTCTCAGTTTTCCCAGTGGGCCACCCATACCTGTGGATATATTCCCCTATTATTCTCAGTTTTCCCAGTGGGCCACCCATACCTGTGGATATGCCACTATTATTCTCAGTTTTCCCAGTGGGCCACCCATACCTGTGGATATATTCCCCTATTATTCTCAGTTTTCCCAGTGGGTCACCCATGTCTGTGGATATATTCCCCTATTATTCTCAGTTTTCCCAGTGGGCCACCCATACCTGTCGATATGCCACTATTATTCTCAGTTTTCCCAGTGGGCCACCCATACCTGTGGATATGCCACTATTATTCTCAGTTTTCCCAGTGGGCCACCCATGCCTGTAGATATATGCCCCTATTATTCCCAGTTTTCCCAGGGGACCACCCATACCTGTGGACATGCCCCTATTATTCTCAGTTTTCCCAGAGTGCCACTCATGTCTGTGGATATGCCCCTATTATTCTCAGTTTTCCCAGTGGGCCACCCATGCCTGTGGATATGCCCCTATTATGCTCAGTTATCCCAAGAGCACCACTGGTATGTCTGTGGATATGCCTCTTTTATCCTTAGTTTTTCCAGAGCAACACTCGTATGTCTGTGGATATGCCCCTATTATCCTCAGTTCTCCCAGAGCACCACTCATGTCTGTGGATATGCCCTTTCCCAGAGCGCCACTCCTTAGTTTTCCCAGAGCACCACTGGTATGCCTGTGGATATGCCCTAATTATTCATAGTTTTCCCAGAGGGCCACTCATGCCTGTTTAGATATGCCCTTTTTATCTTCAGTTTTCCCAGAGTGCCACTCATGTCTGTGGATATATTCCCCTACTATTCTCAGTTTTCCCAGAGGGCCACTCATGTCTGTTAAGATATGCCCTTTTTATCTTCAGTTTTCCCAGAGTGCCACTGTGTCCGTTTGAGCGTGGTGTGTGCCATGCCCTTTTTGTAGCGCCACGCTGCCCTTCTCAAAGACAGCCGCCCTGCCCTTTCATGACATGAGCATCCGCTGTTTTACGCGCCTTTATTGATAACATCTTAATAGCCCTTTGTCCAAACTACTTCGCCGACTAGTATCAGAGTATGGCCCCAAGGTCGCGAAGATTCGCTCGGTTATGAATTAGTCATGCGTGAATAACCCCGTGTCAATATTTATCAATAATTTCAGTGGCTTATACCAAGCACACTTATTGGTCGGTAATGTGTACTCGTCCACGATAAAATCGTGGACAGTTACTTCATAGACTTATATTGAAAACCTAGATTTTCGTCGTGGAAAATGTGCATTTCATGCATAATACAGTAATATCAAAACATTTATTTTAGATAATTAATTATTTACAGAATTACTGTAACATTTTCTTATTAAACAAAATGCGAATCGCGTATATTATACAAGTTTACGTTGCTATGCGCACCTGTCGCTTATCATTTTAACAAGATGGCGGAGAATACAGCAAATAAATTGTGACTCTTGGCAAAAATGGCAAATAAGGATCAAATTAACGATGGAGATCACACATTTAGAAGGGATTAATGAAATGCATGTGATAACGAAAGATGCATTAAACGTTAAACACAACAACAACAACATATTTATTAGTAATATTTTCAGTTGATGTATGTCACGGAAACGAGTGTTTGCAAATTGTTAGCGTTCAGTTTACTCATTTTACTGGCAAAACTTTTGACAAGATTATTGTTAGAAAATCGGATAAGACAAACATGATTTCATTTATATGTTAGTGGATCTGTTTATAATCAGATTCATATGCATATATTGCTTTATTATGTTTGTCATTCTGTAGCTCTTTTTTACCTAAACTGCGCGTTAAAATGCCCTTTTTCAAAGTAATGTGCCATGCCCTTTTTTCCTCCTGGGAAAAACACTACACCACTGGTATGTCTGGATATGCCTCTATTATCTTAGTTTTCCCAGAGCACCACTGGACACTGGTATGTCTGTGGATATGCCCCTAGTATCCTTAGTTTTCCCAGAGCACCACTCATATGTATGTGGAAATGCCCCTATTATCCTTAGTTTTCCCCAGAGTACCACTCATATGTCTGTGGATATGCCCCTTTGATCCTTAGTTTTCCCAGAGCACCACTCATATGTCTGTGGATATGCCCATATTATCCTTAGTTTTCCCAGAGCACCACCTCTATGTCTGTGGATATGCACCTATTATCCTCAGTTTTCCCAGAGCATCACTGGTATGACTGTGGATATGCACCTATTATCCTTAGTTTTCCTAGAGTACCACTCATATGTCTGTGGATATGCACCTATTATCCTTAGTTTTCCCAGAGAACCACTGGTATGTCTGTGGATATGCACCTATTATCCTTAGTTTTCCCAGAGAACCACTGTTATGTCTGTGGATATGCCCCTATTTTCCTTAGTTTTCCCAGAGCACCACTCATATGTCTGTGGATATGCACCTATTATCCTTAGTTTTCCCAGAGAACCACTGGTATGTCTGGACATAAGCCCCTATTTTCCTTAGTTTTCCCAGAGCAGTACTGGTATGTCTGTGGATATGCACTTATAATCCTCTTGTTTCATAACATGTTATTGATGCATGATTTGTTTTATGTTTCAGGGAGACTCACTGCGCTACTTTCTGACAAACTTACCAAGAATTGGTAAACCAGTAAGTACCTTACACCATTTAATGATTTGAATAAATATATTTTGAAAGGATTATTTGGATAAGGACAGTTTGAAAGGTAAAAGAAGTTTAAGCAAAGTTTTTGTCAAGGTTTCTGTTAAATATTTAGCTTGACTTTTAACTACTAAGTAAAGGCAAACTATTCTGCGTTTGCACCCAAGCATGTTAAATGTTTTTTGGTGAGCTAGTTTCTCAAGAATGGCTGGAGAGATTTCATATAAACTTAAAACATATTCTCAATATTAAAATTACCATATCGGCCACATTTGATAATTTCTGAGGAATAGGTTTCAAGATTTCATTAAAACTTTAAAACATATACTCACCATTTAAATATGACCCCATAGGTCAAGTTTTGTAATTATTTTTGGAAATATGATAACATTTGGGGCCATACAGATATAGATAATGCTGAAATGTCATTGTTACTGAAAATGTCCTCCACATAGTTAACCCAAATCCAATGAACTACAGGCTTTTTCCGCCCCATGCCACGGGTCCGAAATTCGGCCCCATTCCCAATGCAAATCTGGTAGTTTTTTTCCCAATTGAAAAAAAAATTCCCAATTCCAAAAAAAAAAGGTTTTTTTTTTTACCTTAAAATATATAAGTTAACCTGATCCGGTGTAGAAAATAGAAAGTGTTGCATAATTTAAGAATCTGTTGCCTTTAATTTGTTTTAAAGACTGTAAAATATGTTATTATTATTTAAGACTTTCCTTATTTTCCTCAAAATCCGGCGCTTCGCACGATTTTTTTCACCTCAAAAAAGGCCAGGCCTTTTCCCCAAATTCAGATTAAAAAACCTGCAGTTATCTCACATGTTCATAATACTTTGTAAAATTTTAATAATAAGTTATCAAAATAGTCGTTATTTACCAGTTAACGGCTTCTTTGAAATATAAGAAACACTATTTACATGCGATAATTTTTCCCAATTGAGCCAATTTTGCGAATAATTTTTTCCCAAAATGGGGGTTTTCACGACGCGAAATTCCCAAAATTCCAGTGTGGCGTATTCCCAAAATGGAGCGGAAAAAGCCTGAACTAGTTTGCAATTGTATGCAGGGGAAGTCAGATAAAGGTCAATGTCACTCAAAAAAGAAAAATAGTCTGCTCAATAATTTTAGGTTGGATAAATGTTCTATGAAGGATGGCACTCAAGGTTTATCCATGGGGAAAACATGGAAGGGCTCTTCAGAATTTAAAGAGGAAAGTGGCATTTAATATTTTTTGTTGATGAGCATGATAGCATGTTTACACTTTGTTTAACAAACAAATACTGTGCTTCAGATGCTTAAATTAATAACCCTAAATTAGGCTCAGACTTGGTTTAATGAGAATAGCTGGGAACACCTACACAAAATGCATCTAATGTGGTCAATTATGTTTTCAAATAAAGCTTACAGGAGGGAAAAAAGGTTATATTTTGTGAAAAATGTGGAAGTTTTGTGCGGGGAAATGGGGTGGAATTAAGGTTCCAAATTAGCCTTACATTTCAATGCTTTCGAGAACAAGAAAATCACACAAGCTGTCCTCTGACAGCTTTTGTTAAAAAAACACCCAAACACTTGAATGACATACCGTACTAATAGTGTAGGAGTTGACATACATTCAATTCATTCTTTGCCAGTGAAAAGATTTGTAAGTTCATTTGTTACTGAAAACAGTGAAAATAAATGATAATGAAGGAAGAAAATTACCAAAGAATAAGTATCTTGACTATTCATGTGATGATTAATTTTGAACTGGGACTTTGAAACTTGATATTATCCACTTGAACAAGCCTTGTGAGAATGAATCATATACATGGACTAAAATACTGATAATCATAAGAGTAGTTATTTGAAGGTCGCCATGTGGTAGTATACATTGATATGATGTCGGCCTAGTGTAGGTCGCCATGTGGTAGTATACATTGATATGATGTCCGCCTAGTGTAGGTCGCCATGTGGTAATATACATTGATATGATGTCCGCCTAGTGTAGGTCGCCATGTGGTAGTATACATTGATATGATGTCGGCCTAGTGTAGGTCGCCATGTGGTAGTATACATTGATATGATGTCGGCCTAGTGATGGGGAGGTCACAGGTTCAATCCCCAGTGTGTGAACGTTCTATATATCTGTCCAGACACAAAGTTCTGGGTCTGTATTCACCAAACAGTTCTGAGACTTAAGAATAAAGAATAGACTTGGAACCAAGAAAAATGCATTCAGTGTTTGAATATATAGATGCATCCACTGGTAATTATGTCATTAACACAATGTTCTACATGAAAAATGCCATAGATAGAGGTGTTTAATAACAAGTTTTAGTCAATATTCAAGCACTTATTGAATATATCAATTTTAAGAATATTCTTTATTTTTATACTTAAGTCTAAGAATTGTTTGGTGAATATGGGCCAGATCTTGCACTCAGAAAATGGAAAAGCATTTCAATAAGCTTATCCCTATGGATGCAATTGATCTACATGTACATGTACTGTTATTAGATTTAATACAAGAATAATGGTAATAATGTGGTATAAATGTGGAAAAAATAAATTTCTGTAAAGAACTGTGCTTTTATTAGGCCCCCAGCTTCTTTTATTTTGACATGATAATCCAACATTATTATCCCACAACAAAGGCATAGGGGTATAGAATTGGTGTTGTCCGTCTGTCATTCAGTCTGTCGATCCATCTGTCTGTCACAAACTTTCCAGGGTTATATCTCATAATCTATATACGATATCAACATGAAAGTTCATGGGTGTATAGATATGAATGAGGAGACGTGGCCTGCTCAAGATTAATAACCCTTCACTTTGTTTAATTTTTAGGGAGGCTGTTTTTGGAGAAAACCCGAGCTATTGTCATAGCCAGCTCGTCCGCTGTAGGCGTCGTGCTAAAACCTTAACATTATATACGGGCTCTAAAATTAAAGTGCTTCCACCTACAACTTTGAAACTTCATATGTAGATGCATCTTGATGAGTTCTAAACGCCACACCCATTTCTGGGTCACTAGGTCAAAGGTCAAGGTCACTGTTACCTCTAATATAAAACTTTAACAAAAACCTTAACATTGCCTCTAAAATCAAAGTGCTTCCACCTTCAACTTTGAAACTTCATATGTAGATGCACCTTGATGAGTTCTACACGCCACACCCATTTTGGGTCACTAGGTCAAAGGTCAAGGTCACTGTGACCTCTAAAAAAAAAAAATCTGACAAGCTTTCGCAGCCGAGCGTGGCACCCGTTATGCGGTGCTCTTGTTTTTTTTAGGATTATACCGTTTATCATGGGATTTACTCCCATCAATTGACAAAATTTATTTTGCTGGGGATATCAATTCAACGACTTTGCTTGTGTTATTATGATGAAACACCAAATGAAAAT
Organism: Dreissena polymorpha; assembly: GCF_020536995.1. Classification (NCBI taxonomy): domain Eukaryota; kingdom Metazoa; phylum Mollusca; class Bivalvia; order Myida; family Dreissenidae; genus Dreissena; species Dreissena polymorpha. The sequence continues at coordinate 22,386,005 of NC_068356.1, read as the reverse complement.
ATTTATCTAATAAAGAATATATATTATACATTTCATCAATGTTGGCATTAAAAAATTCCAATGATTTCATTCTGAAGAAATTTTAATGGGGTCCATATCTACTCCTTTGCCTGGCAATTTAATACTTAGCCATTTACATCGCTGATATCTAATTTGGCACATACTTGTATTGTATTTATCCTGTTTGATTGATTCACAGAAATATAAACGGAGACACAAACTGCACATACTGTATTTTAACCGTTGTTTATTTTAAACATGTTATATACACATTCAGGAACATTAATTGTAATCTGTTATCTGAATGGATTTGGTCTCATTTGTGATTTTCTTTTTGCAAATTGAGACAAAAGAGTTAATTTCAATCTGCCAAAGTTCAACCTCTGTGATATTAGGTGTATAAGGCACAATTTTTAGCTCACCTGATTGCTCAGGTGAGCTTTTGTGACCGGTCTTTGTCCGTCGTCCGTCCGTCCACATTTGTTTGTAAACACTCTAGAGGCCACATTTATTGTCCGATCTTCATGAAACTTGGTCAGAAGCTTTGTCCCAATGAAATCTCGGTCGAGTTCGAAACTGGGTTGTGCCGGGTCAAAAACTAGGTCACTAGGTCAAAAAAAAGAAAAAACTTGTAAACATTGTAGAAGTCACATTTCATGCCCAATCTTCATGTAACTTTGTCAAAATGTTTGTCTTAATGATATGTTGGTTGAGTTCAAAAGTGGTTCCGGTCTGTTAAAAAACATGGCCACCAGTGGGCGGGGCAGTTTTCCTTATTTGGCTATAGAGAAACCTTGTAAACACTCTAGATGTCACAATTTTTGCCCAATCATCATGAAAGTTGGTAAAACCATTGGTTTTATTGATATCTCGGACGAGTTCGAAAATGGTCCAGATCGGTGAAAAAACATGGCCGCCAGTGGGCGGGGCATTTTTCTCTATATGTATATAGTGAAAACATGTGAGCACTCTAGAATTCACATTTTTGGTCCAATTTTCATGAAATTTGGTCAGAACAATTGTTTCCTTGATATGAGAGTTTAGTTTGAAAATGGTTTCGGTCAGTTGAATAACATGGCTGCCAGGGGGGGGGGGCAGTTTTCCTTATTTGGCTATAGAGAAACCTTGTAAACACTCTAGAAGTCACAAATTTTGTCCAATCATCATGAAAGATAATCAAAACATTGGTTTATTGATAACTCGGACGAGTTCGAAAATGGTCCAGATCGGTGAAAAAACATGGCCGCCAGTGGGCGGGGCATTTTTCTCTATATGTATATAGTGAAAACATGTGAACACTCTAGAATTCACATTTTTGGCCCAATTTGCATGAAATTTGGTCAGAACATTTGTTTCCTTGATATGAGAGTTCTGTTCCAAAATGGTTGCGGTCAGTTGAATTATATGGCTGCCGGGGGGGGGGGGGGCAGTTTTCCTTATTTGGCTTTAGAGAAACCTTGTAAACAATCTAGAAGTCACAATTTTTGCCCAATCATTATGAAAGCTGGTAAAAACATTGGTTTTATTGATATCTCATACGAGTTTGAAAATGGTCCAGATCGGTGAAAAAACATGGCCGCCAGTGGGCGGGGCATTTTTCTCTACATATATATAGTGAAAACATGTGAACACTCTAGAAGTCACATTTTTGGCCCAATTTTCATTAAATTTGGTCAGAACATTTGTTTCCTTGATATGAGAGTTGAGTGTGAAAATGGTTCCGGTCATTTGAATAACATGGCTGCCGGGGGGGGGGGGGGGGCAGTTTTCTCATATTTATACAGTAAAAAAAGCTTGTGAACACTCTAGAAGTCACATTTTTTGCCCAATCATCATGAAACTTGGTGAAAAGATTGGTTTTATATATATCCCATAATTAATGCCATAATTATTGCCTTTAGATTGTCCAAATTTTCATTATATTATACAAAATCCTTGTAAACACTCTAGAGGTCACAATTTTGTTTCAGATTTTATGAATCTTGGTCATAATATTTATTTTTGTAAGCAAAGTTTGATGTTTGGCAAGGGGGGTCAACTGAAAATATAGGTCACCATGTCAAATCTTACACAAAAAAAATCACTCCATATGCCAGAGTTTTGGTTCAATAATGATGAAACTTGACCAGGATGTTTGTCTGGACAATATCTAGGTCAAGTTTGACGTTTGGTAGAGATTGAATGAACCGACTCCTCTCAGGTGATCGAACTAGGGCCATCTTGGCCCTCTTGTTCATTATTTTAAGACTAGATGACTTAGACTAAGCCCAAACTATTATGCCTGCTTAAAGGTCAATGTCACATGTGAAATAGGCTTTATGAGTGGAGGCTTTATGAGTGGCAACAGTGACTAAGGGCTGGTACATACAAGCTGATTTAACAGTTTACATTATGAGTGGTAATCAACACTCCTTTCTGTATCCAGTGAAATATAGTGGGTGCATCTGTTTTTGGACTTTGGTCTCAATATAGTTATACTTCAAAATGTCAAGTTATCTTGTTTGGCATGACATTAAAAATTGAAGACTTTAAAAAGGTAATATATTTGTTTGACCCTGTATGAATTCTTGTCGAACACGACATTGTTATCCCCACATTTTTCGGAGATAAAGTGGGGATATTGTATTGTGTCTGTCCGTCCGTCCTGGCCACCTGCTCCTCCTACACTTTTAGCACTAGAACCTTGAAACTTACATACATGGTAGCTATGAGCATATGTGTGACAGTGACGGAATTTTGATCTGACCCCTGGGTCGTGAGTTATGGGGGTTGGGGCGGGGCTGGGTCAGAGATTTTCACTCATTGTTTTATGTTATTTTACATTAACTTCTTCATTTCTGCACCGATTTACTTCAAATTGATACTGAGCCTCTCTTATGACACTAAGGTCAATCTCAACTATGCATGGCCCCATTACCAACCCTGGGGCGCCCCGGCCACATAGGCCACGCCCACCCAAAATTGCCTTTTACAATAATATCTTCATTTCTACACAGATTCACTTCAAATTGATACTGAACCTCTCTTATGACAATACGGTCAATCTCAGCTGTGCATGGCCCCATTACCAACCCTAGGGCACCCCGCCCACATAGGCCACGCCCACCCAAAATTGCCTTTTACTATAATTTCTTCATTTCTAAACCGATTCACTTCAAATTGATGCTGAACCTCTTTTATGACAATACGGTCAATCTCAACTATGCATGGACCCATTACCAACCATGGGGCGCCCCTGGGTCAAACATGCGGCATGGGGATACGCGTCGGCCTCTGCCGCGCCATTTCTAGTAAAGTATGTTTTTCTTTTCCAGGACTATATACCAGTCCGGCTAGACATCCTGCACGCCCGTAAGGCCACCAAGGGAATCACGGAGCATCAGATTGACATTAACCGGATCCCGTTCCTCTTTGTGGACGTTGGGGGTCAGAGGTCGCAGCGGCAGAAATGGTTTCAGTGCTTCGAGGGCATCACAGCCATCTTGTTTCTGGCCTCGTCCAGCGAGTTTGACCAGGTTCTCATGGAGGACAGGAAGACCAACAGGCTCGTGGAGTCATGTGACATTTTTGAGATCATAATCAACAACAAGACCTTTTGCAATGTGTCGATCATCCTCTTCCTCAACAAAACTGACCTCCTGGAGGAGAAGGTGAAAGTTGTGAGCATTAAGGACACTTTCTCGGATTTCCAGGGGGATCCTCACTGCCTTGTCGATGTGCAAAACTACATTCTGGGACTGTTTGATGAACGCCGTAGGGAACGGACAAAACCGCTCTTTCACCATTTCACTACCGCCATTGATACTGAGAATATCAAATTTGTGTTTAAAGCTGTAAAGGACATCATTTTGCAGGATAATATCAAATCGCTTATGCTGCAGTAGTGATAATAATATCACAAAATATTGGTTGTTTGCGTTATGATAAAATGGATTTTAGTGCTATATAGTTGTTGACCAGTCAATGTGTCGTGAATGACTTGTGCAATGGATGGAAATGTTCATTTATTTACAGAATCATATATAAATGTTTAAGCAACAAATTGTATTCAGAATATTACGGAGACTTCTGTTATGTTTATATGAACAGCATCCTTTCCTTATATGCTGTGGGGACTGTGAACTTTTTTGGGGAAGTATTTAACTAGATTTTCTTCTGCTCACTTTTTCATCATCTCTGGCTTCCTAGGAAAATACAATATTTCTTAATTGGTAAGTCATATCCACAAATATCATTCTGGAATGTTTCATTATGCTGTGGTATACATTTCAAATGTTTATCAATAGAATCATGCTATATCAGGGTTTTTTGCCATTTGAAAATATGTGCTTGTCTCTTTTCATTTACACTAAAATCTATTTTGGTCTATACTGATAAATGCTGTGAGAAGCCTGCAGTGTATTGTTGGTTTTAATGCTTCTTTGTAGTTGAGGTGAGTATGCAGACACTAGAAATGCACCAGGCTGCACAGGAGACTTGCAGTGCACAAAATCTGGATGAGAATGAGCTCTGTAATTGATAGTTTACATAAATTAGCTGACTTCTGTCAGATTGGTTTGAAACAGAAAGATGTTTCATTGAGTAATTAACAATAACCTTCAATGCACATACATTTTCATGGTTTATAACCATTTCAAAATATTCGTCATTTTTTAACCTAAACTTTGTACTAAATGCTCAATCTGTTTATCAATATGAATGTAGAGTTGTTTCTTGCACATGATATCTGAGTGAACATGCCCTTTGGCTGTGGAAGGTGTCCCTTCCTCCATGAATCCCAATCAAAGTTTTGTTGTTAAAGTTATTCATTATTTGGTGATTCATTCAGTGTTTTGCCCTTTTGGCAAAATTTAAGTCACCAAACAAATAACAAAACAGACTGTCTTCCTATCCTTAATCAATGTGATAATGAAATAATGTTATTTTTCATTATCAATTGTACCATTTTTCTAAAATAACCTAATTTAAGATATGTATCACCTTAAATTATTTGTCAGCATTTTTTTCTTGATGTGTAGAAATTTGATTTTATTAAATACTTGGAAAACTAAAGGTTAACATGTATTTTGTCAATTTACAATTGATAACAATATTTAAAGGTATGTTACTTGAAAAAATACAAGATCACTTGTTTTTTAAAGTTAACTATTTTTGTGTATTTTTTTTATGAAAGAGTAACTCTGTGACTCATAGGAAATAAGTTGCCTGGAAGTTATATTTTGGAAAGCAAGGCAAGAAAACTATACCACTTATTATTATCTATATTTAGTTATGTTTCCATAGAACCACGAGATTTCACATGCATGCTGTAAGTTATTTAAATTTTGTATGTGTGTACTTTTTTATTTTTATGCCCCCCTTCGAAGAAAAGGGGGTATATTGTTTTGCTCATGTCGGTCCATATGTCCGTATGTCTGTATGTCCGTATGTCTGTCCACCAGATGGTTTCCGGATGATAACTCAAGAACACTTAGGCCTAGGATCATGAAACTTCATAGGTACATTGATCATGACTCGCAGATGACCCTTATTGATTTTGAGGTCACTAGGTCAAAGGTCAAGGTCACAGTGATCCGAAATAGTAAAATGGTTTCCAGATTATAACTCAAGAAGCTTATGCCTAGGATCATGAAACTTCATAGGTACATTGATCATGACTCGCAGATGACCCCTATTGATTTTCAGGTCAGTAGGTCAAAGGTCAAGGTCATGGTGACCCGAAATAGCAAAATGGATTCCGGATGATAACTCAAGAACGCTTATTCCTAGGATCATAAAACTTCATAGGTACATTGATCATGACTCGCAGATGACCCCTAATGATTTTCAGGTCAAAGGTCAAGGTCACGGTGAATCAACTTAGAAAAATGGTTTCCGGATGATTACTCAAGAACGTTTACGCCTAGGATCATGAAACTTCATAGGTACATTGATCATGACTTGCAGATGACCCCTATTGACTTTCAGGTCACTAGGTCTAAGGTCAAGGTCACGGTGACTTCACACAGTAAAATGGTTTCCGGATGATAACACAAGAAAGCTTACGCCTAGGATCATGAAACTTGATAGGTAGATTGATCATGACTCGCAGATGACAGTGCTTTCCACAGGATTTTTGTCAGGCGCCCCGAGGGTGGTTCATGGGGTGTCCCCTCCTGACGATGATTTTTTTTTAATTTAACGTGTCAATTCATGTTCTGTGGTGCGTTATAACTCAAAGAAAAACAGCGTCAAAAAACGTCATTTGGTCCGTTATGACTCTTCAAGAAAATTACCCAGTCATTTAAAAAAAATAATATATATATATATATATATATATATATATATATATATATATATATTGTTTAATTGTTTTAAAACTTTCCCGCACAGATAGTAAAATCCCGACTCGAACGATTCCCCAATACATCCGTTTCAACCCGACTATTACTATATACTTACTACTTTTCATGTTTCTATTTATTACCCGATAATCCCGTTTATTCCGTTTTTATATCACTTTCTGGTAAATATGTACGCTAAAAGCTCTCAATAATTTCTTTAACACAAACCTTGCCATTTTTCTATAAGTGACTATTTATAGATTTGATGAAATATTGCCTCTGAACATGCGTCAATCCCCTGACGTGTTGTGTGCTTGTTAAAATGCTCAATGCACGCACAATACACATGACGCGACGTTGTACATGCTGCATAATTTTCGCGCTCTTTTTAATTGAGAAAAAGATTCGACACAAAATTAATATGCACTGCTAATTTGAAGCAAGAATATTTTTAACGTTGCGGTAACATTTACATTCGGAAGTGTGTTTCGGATTAAAGACGCGTTAACGTTGACTTACGGAAATGGGTTTCGGATTACAAATTTAATTATTCCCATTTGTGATTTCGACAAATATTAACAGTTGAGTTATGAATTCAACGATAATTTGTTTAAACACTTTACAAGTCGAATAAATGTTTTGACGGAATTATGCATGAAATTCACGTTGTTCACGAGGATTACGGCTGGATGCCATCATCAGTCTTTTAAGTATCGATTATCGGACGAAACATTTATAAGTGTGCGTAATTAATTCAACGAAAATTTGTTAAAGCGCATTACGTGTCGAATAAATGTCAGAAAAAGGAGGTGAATCAGTTCTATAAATGGACATGATGAAATATACATGTACTGGAATAAAATTGTTATCGCATAATTGTAACCGGGAGTTATTTGCACAACTTGCTCGCTATAAGTAATTAATTGTTTACCACTTGCAATTAATTTCTCGTATTAATTATGAGTCATAGGTAACACTTGTTTACAGTAAAAAGGTGTGATGATGATGCCCGAAACCGTCTTTAATGTAATGTACTGTACTAGTTACCGGTTTTATATTACGTGAATGGTTTAATTTCTTGCTAATCAAGCTGCGATAAACTCTTACTTTGTGCCCGACGTCAATCAAAAATAATGGTCGATAGTTAACCCCGCCCTCATAAGCATTCGTGTAACCGATTGGACGATGAACATCACAGTTTGAAGACTGGAAACTTACCTGACACATCCTTGTCAGCATTTAAATGAATGTGTAATGTGGCTAGAATAATCGATACGCGCGTCTTATCAGTGGATTACCCATTACCCCATGTGGTGTTTATGGCGATTACTTGTGAAAGTAGGTACCGAGTGCTCTTTCAAAACAGGGAATATTGATACACTGATAGAGAAATTTTGATTTTGTTTGACAATCTCCACTTTCTTGTACTGAAAAATACACTGATCAGAAAATTTCAAGCGCCCGGGTGACTCTGATTTCGAAATTCAAGCGCCCCGGAGAGGGATCGTTAAATGGCCTGTGGAAAGCCCTGGATGACCCGTATTGATTTTCAGGTCACTAGGTCAAAGGTCAAGGTCACAGTGCCAAAAAACGTATTTACACAATTGCTGCCACTACAACTGACAGCCCATATGGGGGGCATGCATGTTTTACAAACAGCCCTTGTCTTAAATTGTAAAGACACAGGAATTGCATTGCTAGCAACTTCTGCTTAATGTTATATGCTCTCTTACTTTCATGGGTTTGCTGAGGTATTGAGAAATGTTATAAAAAATAGCCTATTGTAATTGAAATTTCAGGTAAATAATCAACATTCGTACACAAAATTATCTTTGTTGATGTGCAAAGTAAAACTGTCATGGTTGTGAATCGTTTGTTTTGCACTCCCTTTCATGCATTTTTTTCTGTTGCATTTTTTTTTCGACATTTGCCATAATTACTTAGCTTCCTTAATTTGTATTTGATTATGTTCACTGAAGCAGTGGATGTGGTTACTGTTTGAACACTGATACGGCTGATGTAAATGATTATCCAATGGGAATTTTTTTGTTCATTGCAAAGATTGCTTCGTAACATTATTTTCTTGTGTGCTTCATACTGCATGTATTTACCTTCCAATTCACTGAACAATTGAAATTAATGCCAGTTTTGTGTAATATTTTTTTGACAAGCTATCTCCATTAATTTTGCCAAACAAACCCTGGTAAAGATGTAATAATCAATGTTAATAAATCTTTTATTATGCACATGTATTCTTACAAGTTTTCTACAGTGTTAGCCCAGATGTCTCAATGGATTTACTGTCTGTACCTCTGTTAGTAAACAAAAATGGTGTCTTGTTCTGAGAAAACTGGGCTTAATGCACGTGAGTAAAGTGCTGTCCCAAATTAGCCTGTAGCAGTCTGCACAGGCTAATCAGGGACAACACTTTCCGCTTAAACTAGATTTTCGGTTAAAAGGGACTTCCTTTAAACGAAAATTACCATTAAAGCGGAAAGTGTTGTCCCTGATTAGCCTATGCGGACTGCACAGGCTTATCTGGGACGACACTTTACGCACATGCATTATGCCCAGTTTTATCTGAACACGACACAAAGGATCTTCTGGTAACTCCAAATAGTACTGAAGATAATTTGATGAAATGTACATGTAGTATACAATCTTCACTGTGATCATGATGCACAGCTTTTAAGTGTTTAGCAAAGGTCACAAGCCAGTCAGCAACAACTTAATTAATAATTAATAACATTACAAATTATTATCATCGAACTATGTTGTACACTTGGATTGATGATGCATTGTGCACACAACTTCATATCTAACAAATGCAAAGGTCATTGAATGTTTATATCAGAACGAAAACCCAAAACTGTAAAACTTGTGTGACTGTTACACATAGGGAGTTAAATTTTTAATTTGTAGGCATTTTTATGTGTAGAGAGAGATTTGCAGCATTGCTTGCAATACCAAAATTAAAGTTAAAATAAATTCAAGTTAGCATGACTTAAATAACTAATTTTGCATATGAAGAAAATCACCAGGTTGATTGCTGTGACATTTAACATTAAGTGCATGCATTGTAAGCATGTTGATCAGACAAATGTCAACCCAAAATAATTGGCCAGTTGTTTGCATGTTTATGATGCTATTTTTAGTTGGTCGCGTTAGCAACCAGCTAAATTTACAGAGCATATTTTGCAAATCAGTATATGATTAGTAGGCTTAAGTATGGTAAGAACCATAACTCACTCTGCAAGGGACGATTACCGCTGCCTGTTTGCAGCAGACGACAAATGATTCTGCTCTAGCAGTGAGTGTATATACCCTCTAGCAGTGAGTTTATATACTAGCTTGTAAGTGGACATTGGCCAGTCTAGTGTTTATCATTGAAATCTGTACATATTGGCTGCTTTCAGGGAAAACAGGGCTTAATGCACATCAAATAAGATTAGCCTGTGCACACTGATTAGCCTGTGCAATGCGCACAAGCTAATCAAGGACGACAACAGCGAACAACTGCAGTGCCTTCAGCACTTTGATTTAATTAGACTTGCACCCAGCTGATTATAAAACCATGTTTCAAGATTAAAGTGTTTGCATCAGACTTCTGTCTGAAAATTTGCAAATTAAAGATTAATATAAGCATTTTTAATGCAGTAGGTGATTTCCATAAAAGTTACTATAAGGAGTTTAAGCCAGTAGCAAACTGCTTGAGTTTTAAATCATGCACTGTGTGTAAATGAGAAAAGTCAGTGCTTGTTTTGTAGAAAAGGTCAATCATGCTTTTATTTCAGGCAAATGTTACACCTGGGAATAGTAAAGTTTATATTTTGACCTAAATTCTATGATGGTTATGAAAAGTTTATACATGTACATAAGAATATGAATTCTATACTGGTGGACCTATTGTTTTTGCCCTCTCTGTTTGTGTGCGTCAAACTTTAACATTGGCCATAACTTTTGCAATATTGAAGATAGCAACTTGATATTTGGCATGCATGTGTATCTCATGGAGCTGCACATTTTGAGGTCATCCTTCAAGGTCAAAGGTATGGGGGGACATAGTGGTTCACAAACACATCTTGTTTCTACATATTTTCAATCTAACTGCAAGCGCCCTTTAAGGAATCCTAGAAACCATGACAACAGGTGAGGCCAGATTGCACTCTGTAAGTCTTAATATTTACCTCCTGTTCAGCTATAACTTTGCAAAGATACAAGAATTGTATTAATGCATGCAATTGGATACCTTCTTTGGATGCTTAAATCTTCAAAAAATAGTTTTGTGCTGATGTGTAATTAGCCAAACTATCATAGATATTTAATTATTATGTAAAGTCTTCTGTTATAGAAATAAAATATAACATTAATCTTTCACTTTTGACATTAAAAGATTTTTAGGCTAAAAATCGCTAGAACATACTTTTAACTAAAACTAGCATGTATTCATTGTGATAAAGAAGCACAGACTTTTATACTTTTTACACAGTCTCTGCAGTATACTGCCATTGTATCATGTGGTAAGCTGGTCTTGGTGGCCCCTGTTGGGTTGTCTGTATAACTCTTTGTCATCTTTCTCCATATCCCTCCCTGATTCCGAAAGTGTACATTGGTGGTGAAAGATGAAGTAAACACAGCTGTTCATAGATAACTTTCTCTTGTTATATTGCTGGAGATGTGTCTGATTATTTTACCCCTTAAGTTGATTAATTCTCCCTCCTGTTGTGTAATATTTATAAGACACTAATAAGTACAACCATTGTGATCATTACTCATAGGTTAAAGCATCTTTAATTTTTGATAAAAATGGGACTGCTGATGACATTTCTCTGCTTGCTCACTGTATTCCACATTAGCATATACAGGTAGTAATTTCAAGTGAAAATAATTATTGTTAAATACTTAAATCCAATTTATTTCATTTCATGTCTATAGATATATATGTTTGATTTTAATTAATGACTTGTGCACTGTCTAGCAAATCATTAATTGCTCATAAATTCACAATTATTGTTATCTCTTTATACAATACAAGTCATGCTTAATCTACTTTGAAACAAGGTAATACTTGACTTTGATAAAAAAATTGTTTTCAACTTACTATTGCAATTCACTTTTCTGGAGATTAATTGGTTCTTTTGGGGATGCCCTGATATGTTTGCATAACAGAGACTTTGTTTAGTACATGTATAATGTCAATGACTCTAGGGCCTGTACAGCGCTGAATGGCAGAACAAAATGAATGTTATTAGTTGGTTTATGCTTATCTTTTCTTTCCATTTGTAGAGATTTATCAATCACTTATCTTAGGAAAATAACCTGTAATACTGTGCAAATAATCAAAAATACAATTAAAAAAATCCTTAGAAATTTTAAAGATAACTTACTTTTAGTTAAACCAGTATTTGTGCATTTAAATGAAGGTTTATCAGTTATTTCTACCGGGTATTTGCCTCTTAGTGCAGTGAATGTTTAACCATAATATATTGGGATTAAAATATTGAGACAGTAGAAAACATAAGCACCAATAACTTGGTGTAGAGGTCTAGTTTGCTTCTAGGAGACTGTTGACTGCAAACATTTGTGTGTACATTTACTTTTTGTTTTAAGTTATACGTCATAAGGGCTTGTATATTGCTTGTATAGAGACAAAAATGTGGCCAATGTGAAATGAAATCAAATGAGAAGTCATGTATGCTTTGAAAGTTATGTTTGTTTTAATATAATAATTTTATGTATATATAATGTTTATCAAAATGATTTATCATCAACATGTAAGTCCAATTGTAACAGCATGTAATTGTATCAGACATAACTGGATCTTTTATGTTGTTGTTAAACAACTTACAATAATTCTTTATGGTTTTCTATTTCACTTAAACCCATGCACGAAAAACCATGTGTTTTCCTTATTATAACAAAATGTACTGTATGGCTGTATTAAGAATATTAAGCCATTATGGTGTTGTGAGAACTTGTCTCAGTCTTGAGCTGGTAGTGTGTTGTCCTATGGCAGGAGAGGGCAGCCTAGAGTATGATGCTTCTTGACACAACCAACAATACTTATACATATTCCAAGAACTCTATACTTATTGAATATATTCTAATTATTATATACCTATTTCTGCATATTACTTGGTTAATTCCCCCACAAATCATGAACTATTTTAGGTGCAGTGATTTTTGCTGCCGAATAATGCGTGTCAAATAAGAAATGTTTTTCAAGGCACCAAAGTTGACCAAACATTTGTGTTGACATAAAAAAATGAAATTATTCTACTACATGTCACCAAAGTTGACCAAACATTTGTGTTGACATAAAAAATGAAATTATTCTACTACATGTACTAAAACACAAAAACAGAAAATGCTATGTTTTTGATATTTTATAGTAGAATACAGAATATATTGGTGGGAGAAAATCAATAGATATAGAATAAGATTTGTTTTATTGCTGATATTCTTTCAACAACTGTAAAATTATATAAAGTTTTGTAGAATTCAATGTATTCAAACTGCATTTTTACAAGGCCAACATTTGCTTAAAATGCTGGACTATATTTTATTCCCTAGAGTGTATTGTGGCGTTTATGATCATAATATTATTAATAAACAATATTATTATTTAAACCACTCATGAGTTTGTTTTTGCTAAAGATCTACCTTAACTTGAAACAAATACATCGTATACAAAGAACTAAATTGTATACATTGTTTAAGATATTTTGATGAGGAGAGGTTTTAAAATTTCCTCTTACTCTGAACTATATTCAAAATCAAAGCGCTGAAGACACTGAATTTGTTTGCTGTTGTATAATCTTAGACGCAACTTAGTTTTTAACATTATGTTATAGCTTTTTATATCGCAAGTTTGAAATGACCACAGCCCATTCAAATTTATAAAGAGTGTGTCTTAAAACACAGGTCGAAATGTGTTGGGTTTTTTTCCAAATCATTGATACAGCTTATCAGTGTGCACAGGCTAATCTTATTTGACATGCATTAAGCCCCGTTTTCCCTGAAAGCAGCAAATATGTACAGATTTCAATGATAAACACTAGACTGGCCAACATTGTCTTACAAGCTGTTAAATACACACTATGTACTGTACCAGTGAGAACAGGCAGATGCGTTGGTTAAAGCAGACGCTTTTAGCATGATGCTGTCTGCTAAATTTTACTGGAGTTATCCACACAGGCAGTCACGGGTTACGGTTCCTTGCGTAGTTTATTTCATAGTAATATTTTCTCTATATCTCGACTTTACTCGGTGCAAAATTTCTTAGCGGGATGACCTAATTAAGGCTCCACTAAGAAAATTTGCGGGGAGTAAAGTCGAGATAAAAAGCGAATTTAAATACGAAATAAGCGCTAATCACCTTTTTACTGATATGGCTGGAAAGTGATCGTCATTTAAAAAATAAACAGAAGTAATAAAGGGTATAAAACGGCAAAAAATAACTGTCTTGGGATGGACGTTGCCTTCTTGACTTTCACATGATTACTCCCTCTGATAAAACAAAGTAGCTCTACTGATTACAGCCTCTGAAGACTTAAATATATTTGCTCAATACAGCAGTCAGGATGGTCAAGAACATGTGTGTGCATGCATAAGGCAGAGCTTGTCTAGACTATAACTTCATCATTAATCAATCAATTTTTAAATAACTTAGAGCTAATTACCACCATAATAAGAAGATATGTCACATGCAACACATGTCTCCTTACTTAAGGGTCAAGGTCAATATGTAAAAACAACAAAAACTTTTGCACTGTAACTTGGCATACATCATGCAATTTAAAATCAATGACGTGTTGCATGTAACCGCTGTCTTACCTCAAAGTTCAAGGTCATGTTTAGATTTCAAAGGTAAAATTTAAAAATAAAACAGCTTACCCAGACTGTTACTTTGTAATTAATCATTCAATTTTGAAATAAATTACAACTAATGATTACCCTAAAGAGGCAATATGGTGAGTCAAAGTCAAGGTCACACTTCGAGGTCAAATTTAGTTTTAAAACAGCTTTTCGGAACAGCAACTATGTCATTCATTATGCCATTTTACAATAACTTACCACAAATGAGCACCATGAGGAGATGACGTGTCGAATTAAACCTACGTCTCCTCTCTTTAAAAGTTAAGAGGTCAATGATAAATTTGCCATACAATAGCTTGTCCAGACTGTTACTTTGTGATTCATTCAAAATAAAAAAAATCAATTACCACCATGAGGACAAGGTGTTGTTTATTACTACAGTCCCACTGACTCAAAGGTCAAGTTCACATTGCAATGTTTAATGTATAACTAGATCTACAGACACTGCACATTCTATCATGTGGAATGTATAACTAGATCTGCAGACACTGCGCATTCTATCATGTGGAATATATATCAAGATCTACAGACACTTCACATTCTATCATGTGGAATGTATAACTAGATCTACTGACACTGCGCATTCTATCATGTGGAATATATATCAAGATCTACAGACACTTCACATTCTATCATGTGGAATGTATATCTAGATCTACAGACACTTCACATTCTATCATGAGGAATGTATATCTAGATCTACTGACACTGCACATTCTATCATGTGGAATGTATAACTAGATCTACAGACACAGCACATTCTATCATGTGGAATGTATATCTAGATCTACTGACACTGCACATTCTATCATGTGGAATGTATAACTAGATCTACAGACACTTCACATTCTATCATGTGGAATGTATATCTAGATCTACTGACACTGCACATTCTATCATGTGGAATGTATAACTAGTTCTACAGACAATGCACATTCTATTGTGTGGATTGTATAACTAGATCTACAGACAGTGCAAATTCTATCATGTGGAATGTATAACTAGATCTACATACACTGCACATTCTATCATGTGGAATGTATAACTAGATCCACAGACATTGTACATTCTATCATGTGGAATGTATAACTATATCTACAGACACTGTACATTATATCATGTGGAATGTATAAATTGATCTACAGACACTGTACATTCTATCATGTGGAATGTATAACTAGATCTACAGACACTGTACATTCTATCATGTTGAATGTATAATAGATATACATACACTGCACATTCTATAATGTGGATAAAGTATAACAAGATCTACAGACACTGTAAATTCTATCATGTGGAATGCATAACTAGATCTACAGACACTGTACATTCTATCATGTGGAATTTAGAATAGATATACATACACTGCACATTCTATAATGTGGATTGTAAAACTAGATAGACAGACACTGTACATTCTATCATGTGGAATGTATAACTAGATCTACAGTCAATGTACATTCGTTCATGTGGAATGTATAACTAGATCTACAGTCAATGTACATTATATCATGTGGAATATATAACTAGATTTACTGACACTGCACATTCTATCATGTGGAATGTATAACTAGATCTACAGACACTGTACATTTTATCATGTGGCATGTATAATACATATACAGACACTGTACATTCTATCATGTGGAATGTATAACTAGATCTACAGACACTGTACATTCTTATATGTGGATTGTATAACTAGATCTACAGACACTGTACATTCTACTATGTGGATTGTATAACTAGAACTACCGACACTGCACATTCTACTACTAGTATGTGGAATGTATAACTAGAATTACAGTCAATGTACATTCTGTCATGTGGAATATATAACTAGATCTACAGACACTGAACATTTTACTATGTGGATTGTATAACTAGATCTGCAAACACTGTACATTCTACTATGTGGAATGTATAACTAGATCTACAGACACTGTACATTCTTCTATGTGGATTGTATAACTTGATCTACCGACACTGCACATTCTACTATGTGGAATGTATAACTAGATCTACAGTCAATGTACATTCTATCATGTGGAATATATAACTAGATCTACAGACACTGCACATTCTACTATGTGGAATGTATAACTAGATCTACAGTCAATGTACATTCTATCATGTGGAATATATAACTACATCTGCAGACACTGCACATTCTACTATGTGGATTGTATAACTAGATCTACAGACACTGTATAATATATCAGTTAATGTACAATTAAACATGTGGATTGTGTAGTTATACTCCCACAAACGAAGTTTAGGGGGTTATATAGGAGTGAGCTTGTCTGTCGGTTGGTCTGTATTAAGTGTCCACTCTCTTATTAAGGTTATTTTCATCGATCTTCACCAAACTTGGTCAGATGTTGTATCTAGATGATGTCTAGGTCAAGTTCGAATATGGGTCATGCCAGGTCAAAAACTAGGTCAAGGGGTCACTTAGTGCGTTTTTAACATTGAGCATGGTGTCCGCTCTCTAATTCAAGTAGTTTTCATCCGAGTTCACCAAACTTGGTCAGAATTTGTATTTAGATGATGTCTTGGCCAAGTTCAAACATGGGTCATGGCAGGTCAAAAACTAGGTCACTGGGTCACTTACGGCGTTTTAAACATGGCACATGGTGTTAGCTCTCTAATTCAAGTAGTTTTCATCTAATCTTCACCACACTTGGTCAGAAGTTGTGTCTAGATGATGTGTAGGTCAAGTTCGAACTTGGGCCATGCTGGGTCAAAACCTAGATCACAGTGTCACTTAGTGCGTTTTAAACAGTGAGCATGGTGTCCGACGTTTTTTGTGAAGACAACATGCAAAATATTCTTTGTAAATGCAGCATGTGGGGGTATTCATCACGTCTGTGACAAAGCTCTAGTTTGATTTGCAGGCTTGATACAATCAAACATTTGGATAATGAATTTTGATCTACAAAAAACTACATTTTAAAAATATGGATTGTATAATCAGTCTAAAGAATTATTTAACATCATTAAATGTTTTCATTTTACACATAAACCTACTCTTTTTATGCACTTGTCATATAAACAATAAGTTCATGAACTGCGATGCTTTTACAGCTGAATTAGGCACAATAATGTAGAAGTTGAAAAGAACTTGTTAGATTGCCACATTAATGGTCACTTTCTAAATAGTTTTTTGTATCCAAAAAGCAGCTGTATTTTCACAATTGCTTTCAAGATTAATGTCAACACTCTTCAACTGGCACAAACCTTTCAAATGCAAACATCTTTTAGATATAACATTTTACATTTCTTTTTTGGTAAAAATCAATAAAAATTGTTGAATCATTGAATCACTTCAGTAATTCAATTGGATTAAATGACATTTGCGAGAAATGCCTAAAATGTACAGGTAATTGAGATATTAGTTATACAATGTAAACAATCCTGTAGATGGATCTCACAAAACTGGAGCTGCTGGTATGTTCATTTTGAACTGGCAAAATACACAATTAGTGTCTTGCATTGCCGAAATGCCTCTTTGAACAATGCAGGGAATCTCTGAAGTAAACAAGTAAAATATAATGTTACACTTTTTTTCCCAAGAACATTAGTATGCTATGATGAAAGTAAAGTACTTTTGTAAAATTTAATAAAAGCTCCGAAGCCGTTATCCAAAATACTAGTTAGTCCTTCATAAATATATGTTAATAAACTGTGTGACAGTCATTTCCAAGTCTCAAAAAAGGCACAGTCGTGCATCCACATGTTGGTTCTGGTGTTGATCACATTACTTCCTGAAGCGCTAGCTCCCTGGGCATGTGGATCGCTAGCTCCCTGGGCATGTGGATCGCTAGCTCCCTGGGCATGTGGATCGCTAGCTCCCTGGGCATGTGGATCGCTAGCTCCCTGGGCATGTGGATCGCTAGCTCCCTGGGCATGTGGTTGCTAGCTCCCTGGGCATGTGGATCGCTAGCTCCCTGGGCATGTGGATCGCTAGCTCCCTGGGCATGTGGATCGCTAGCTCCCTGGGCATGTGGATCGCTAGCTCCCTGGGCATGTGGATCGCTAGCTCCCTGGGCATATGGATCGCTAGCTCCCTGGGCATGTGGATCGCTAGCTACCTGGGCATGTGGATCGCTAGCTCACTGGGCATGTGGACTGAATAATGAATTAGTTTGTAATCACAGAATAATAATTGTCATCATATCTAGTACAATAACGTCCACAGACAATTACCATGTTAGAAATAAAGTTGTATTGCACTAAATAAATTAACATTCATTTCACACATTTGGTAGAGGTAAACTTTATCATTATACTCATACCGGAGGTATAATTAGGACCATTTATAATGCACAAAAGAACCTCTCTTGTTGCGAGGCATTTGCCTAAGTACATTCTTGATTTTTTCATTAAGCATTACTTGTTATATGAACACATTCGCCTTCATTTTTTCTTAAGAGAAAACTGTTCACAAATTTCATGCACAATATTAACTTAAATTATATTTCTTTTTGAACTAATAATTTCAAAGTTTTTTAAATGCCCCGAAAGGGAGGCATATAGCAATATCATCGTCCTTCCATCTGTCTCGCTTTTATTGAGCAGCTTTACTCAAGACTTATTAATTTGATTCAAAGAAAACTTCATATTATAAATGAGGTCTTCAAGGGGTATAAAGAGTACAAGAACCATAACTCACGCCAAGGTATTTTGCCATTAAGCCATTTTTTTGTGATGAGCATAAATCCCTTAGTATATTAAGTATTTGAATAGACCTTTGTACATTAAAAGAGGACAATGAGATAGCATAGCAAAGCAAAAGAACCATTATCAGCATTTTTAGAGTTATTTCCCTTGCCTTATTTTCAAATGGTTTGGCTCTTCTCAAGATAACTCTGCAAGTATTACAGGTTTTCAAATGAATCTTCATATAATGATAGATGGGACAAATACTTTTTTCAGTAGTTACAGAGTTATTACTCTTTGATATTTTTTCATGTGTAAAACATAATTCATAGGTATTGAAGGGATTTATATCAGTTTTCATAATTATTTTGGTAGAGGACATTTAGAGGAAGTTTCGGGTACAAGAACCAAGAACCATTTATCTTTTGAAAGTATTTTTTTTTAGATGTTTGCTTATTTATTTTTTTGGCAAAAAATAACTATGGTATATACTGTAATGTTTAAAGTATTGAACGAATTCAAATGAAACTTCAAATGCTGATAAAGGGCTTTGAGAGGAAGTACATAGTAAATGTACCATAACTCTATCTGCAATTTTGTCAGTTCTTTTTCTTGTGCACTCTATAATTCCATTACAAAAGAAGGTTTAATAATGAAATTGCGCAAATTAATGGTTCTTACTAACTCTGATGTTAATCTGAGGGAAAACAATCCTTGCTTTCCCTAAACACATTCTTATACTCTAAGTTTGAAACAGGTTACTATGTTTTCATGACTTTCATATCATTCTTAAGCATGGGGCACGAGCTATCATTCTTAAGCATGGGGCACGAGCTATCATTCTTAAGCATGGGGCACGAGCTATCATTCTTAAGCATGGGGCACGAGCTATCATTCTTAAGCATGGGGCACGAGCTCAAACATGATAGGCGTTGAAGCAAGCATTCTGTATGTACTGATTCTACCCGTACACTCATGTTTTTCATCCATAATTGTGCAGAAGGTACATCGCTGACATAGGTTTCAAATATCCTCCAAATTCAAGAGCCTGCATGGTGTGATGGTTGTGTGTAATATTTTTTCTATTTTATCATTTTACTTGTTATTATTATTGTTCAACACTATTTTAAATATCAGTTTTAAAAGTAAATTCAATAAATAAAATGAGAAGTCTGTGAGATGTAAAAGAGTCATCAAATCAATCATAATGAAACTAAAGACATAAATTTAAATAAACATTTTGACATAAAGCATAACAACAACCAGTGTTGGACAAATACAATGTTCTTCTTATCACTCAGTCATATTTAACTAGTACACAATCATAGCCTGTGTATTTCATAAAAAAATATAGAAAAAGCTCACTCAAGACAATTTGAGCACGCAACGCTATGTATAGCAAACTATGGTACCAAACTAGGGTAAAATCAGTTTGTGTTACATAATACATGCTGCTGAAGCAACTTCACGTCAGTTAATGTTCAATTAGCAATAAGCAGCTTTCTAACAGCTGAACATAAATAAACTTGTACAAACACATATGTTAAATTGTAGTATGCTGCTTAGATATCACTGTGTGCTTATAGATACTACATAAAGATAATACAACAGAAGGGATATATTTACTTAACAATCAAAATCTCAATTAAATTTCGTTCTGATATGGATAACCAAGTGACACTTATCACAATCAAAGATGCCCTATTTTGACTAAATAAATAAAGTTATTTTCAGTGCAATATCAGTCTATTACCATGTGGTAGGAGGAAAAGTAAAACAAACTTTTGAATATGGATATATCTGATAGATAGATACTAACACATAATTCAATTAGTGAAGATTTAATTAAAATTACTTGATTACTCATTGATTTATCAAATGTAGAAACTAGAAATGGAGATTGAATTAGAAACCTGCATAAAATGCAGACAATAACATTGTGTAGATTAAATAGATAACATCATAAACGTTTCATGGAAGTCAAAAACTTAAAGTTTATTATTGAAAATGCTTATCAGAAGCACGAATAGCAAATTATTCAGAATTTGAAGGATTTTATCGGAGATGTTTATCTTTTGGCATTTGAATATCAGTAAATGAGATAATAGGTCATTACAATTGGCAGATGTACAATTGTATTCATACCAGAGGGCTGAAACATTGAGACATGTCATACAGTCTCAAAAATTTAGGAAAGTTAATACTGGTTAATGTTCATGTACACAATCACAAAATACAAGGGACTGATTCATTGATTTTTTAAATGTATCCCTTTCAAAACTGGAGTGATCTTCACAAATACATATATCCATGACAAAAAAGTAAAATGAAAGAGAAATAAGTGATCCCTGGGTTCGAGCCCATGACACACCAACTAAAACTTTCAGTATGCCATGCTGACTACAAGATTACTGTCCTTAAATAAGGTTGTTCATTTGTCTGTCTGCTGTGAGTACAAGCATTTCATTTACCTAACTGCTTTCCATGAACACTTGTCTTCAAGTTAACTGTGTCAACAAGCTTCGACTTTTACTCAATGTTTAACATTAATGTCACATTTTCTTGTAAAAGAATGAACTCATGGAATGCTTGTGATTTTCATTTTTCATTTTGTAACACTTGATTAAATTTATAATGTACAATTTTTTAAAGAGATCATAACATAATTGTTTTATTAGGCAAACAAATTAAATACAAAATATACTCTACAGAATCTTAAAACAACTTGTATATAGCATGCAGAGGTTTATACTCACCAACCCAATTGCTTGCAAGAAATATTTACACATGAACAATTATAATACTTCCTTTTATGATAAAGTATCTAATGTTTATAAATGTTGAGCCTTTAACAAAGTTAATTCTCTGTTAAAAGCAAACAAAAATACCAGAGACTTTGTCAAATATGCTGGTATAAATCTTGATCATTTAATCAACAAACTGTTAAAGTATAATAAAGCTTCAAAGTGTTTTGCTTAATACCAAGGAAGATTCCTTTGAAAATCATTCTGCAACAAAACAGTTTAATGAATATGTGTCTCACTCTGGAAAAACAGGACTTAATGCATGTGCGTAAAGTGGCGTCCCAGATTAGCCTGTGTGGTATGCCACTTTCCGCCTCAACTGGATTTTTGCTAAGAAGAGACTTCCTTTAAACAATAAATACCATAACAGTGGAAAGTGTTGCCATGGTTAACCTACGCAGACTGCATAGACTAATTTGGGATGACACTCTACACACATGCATTAGGCCCAGTTTTCAGAAAGGCTCAGTCATATGTTTATACTATAGTGAAGCCTAAAACCATATTTGTGAATATGGTCATTTTACTTCCAATGTGAAGACGAAAATGTGAGATTGTCAAGGAAAAAGACCTATCAGCATTTGCAGAATGACAATGATCCTGGTTGATTTTGTCATAGAAAAGACAAAATCATTCTCAATCAAATGAAAATCACAAACAAGTCCTTTTAATTTGACCAGATTCCTTTACAAATAAAAATTATGCCTTGCAAATTATGCATAAAGATATTGATTATATAACATTAATAGATAACGCTCTAATAATGCAACTAAGGTTTTGACATTTACAATTACAAAACACTTCCATTTAACTTTATAAAATACAAAGGTAACAACAATAACATCCTGATATTAGGATGTGAGTAAAAAATATCTGAACATTATATGACTTGAAATAAATCTGAACAAAGTTTCAAAGCTTATTTGTACTGACCACTTTAATACTACATGTATAGGCAAACAAGAGATGTGTTTGTCAGAAACACAATGCCCCCTAATGCGCCACTTTTGTTGTTGTTAACCTTTGACCTTGAAGGATGACCTTGACCTTTCGCCACTAAAAATGTGCAGCTCCATAAGATACACATGCATGCCAAATATCAAGTTGCTATGTTCAATATTTCAAAAGTTATTGCAAAACATTACTGTAAGGTTCAAGTTTTGGGACAGAATGACAAAATGACAGACAGACAGAATGAAAGACAGACAGGCCAAAAACATTATACCCCCGATCATTTGATCCGGGGGCACAAAAAACTCATTCAACAACGAACAAATGATGTATGAATATAATCAAAATACATATAATGCTTTGTGGTTTAAAAAATATCAAAATCACAAAAATGGGTAACTGGTTATTAATGATATAGGAATGATTGTTATTGGAACGATAAACCTTAACTGTAAAATGGTTAGAATGGCATTATAGGCAACAGTAATAATTTAAACAAATAAATACAAGTTCATACAACCATTTGTCAAATCCAAATAAAATCAACAAAAACAACAACTTTAACAGTAAAAAAACTGTTAATAAAAAATCTAAATTACAATTATATGTTAAAGGATTGGAAGAAATAAATTCATACAACCATCTTGCATAACACAACCACTAATTGAAAGATAAACATCTTATTTTATATTGCAAAAGTTTCAATAAATTATTCTTCATAAGGAAATAACTGTTTCACAAGTTAGGTAAATTCATACTTGAACATTTTTCCATTCTATTTAAATGTCAACAGTGTTTTAGACTATTCAAAACTTCAGATTAAGTAAAAATGACTTTTTGTACACCAGAACTTAAAAAAGTATAGGAACATAAAACATAACGATAAACATTCAGCAAATAATTTGACACAATATGGAATGATTAGAAACATTTATGATGTTGTAACAACATGAACATTTTAACAACACTTAATTAACTGGCAAAATAGTAAAATCAATTTAGCTTATACTTTTTTAACAAACGATGCTAAGTTGCATCATATTTTAATGCCAATATTCTTATTCCTAATCACAACTTTGTCTGTTTGTCTGAGATTTCATCATAAACTGGGCTGTAAGGGTGATCACTCTGACTGTCCTCTGTACAATCTCTGGTGGTTTCCCTTGTTATGTTCTCCACACTACCTTTTGGTTCCCTGTAAGCACCCAGAATGATCTCCCCTTCCTTCCTCTCTGTAAGCTCTCCAGACTTGCGCTTCTCCTTCAGTCTACTCAGAATGGCGGCAGACACTGGCGGAGCAGGCTCATCAGGCACCTCCAGGTCAGCAAACTGGTCCTCCAGGATGACACTGTCAGGCTCATACACGTAGTTGGGCAGTTCAGAGACATCCTCCGACTTCACGCTGGACCGCACACTGGTGCGCACCGATGTGCTCTCAGAGGGCTGACAGCTGCTCACTCTGGGGGACTCGTAACCGTCACAGTATGCAGACACAGTCTCTGACTCAACCAATGGAGACTCCAGGTCCCAGTCTATCCCTCGATCAGCCTCCACCTTGGAATCTTCTGACTCTTGTTTATCAGTGCCGCAATTCGAATCCGAGTCTCCGTCTTTTGTTCTTGGCCTATCATTTTCCTCCTCTTCCTCATCATCCTCTTTGGAGGCTTGTTTGGAACCATGTGGTTTGAAAGTAAATGTGCTTATGTGTCTATAATATGTTGGATCCGGACTAGGATAATAATCACTTGATCCTTCAACAATTTTATGGCGATCTTGTTCCATTTTCTCTATAAGAACTTTGATTTCTTCACTGGTTGCATACGCAAGGTCTTTCTTTTGAAGTCGATTCCCTACATCAGTTCCCTGTTGTCCACCCCATGGCTCATGATAAATTAGATTGCCATTGTTGGCCCCATTTCTCGAATATTTAGACTCGTCCCCAATGGGTTCGTAGAAGTTTAACGGATGTGACTCCTCGCCCAGAGAAAGACTGGCCTTCACATCTGGGGTCTGCTGATTCTTTTTGTTCCGCTGCCTGAAATATTTGTCACACATTATTAATTATCTTAAGTAAGTTACAACATTAACAAGTACTAGCGTCAAATAAACAGTGGTGTATCCTTTGTCTCAATAAAAAGCGCTCGAAAATTATGCAGACATGTATCTAACGTAGCATGGAAAGTCTTTAAAAGTGGGTGTATTTTGTGTTGTATAAAAACATGAACATCACGTCAGGAGATTTACCCGTGTTCAGTGGGGAAAAAAACGCCAGATTGAAAGTTCTTATGCGGCCGTAGATACGCCCACACGTTTCATGTAGATGACGCGCCATGTACACAAAAGCAATTTGGTTATCTTTTCTAACACGAAAAACACGTGGCTTGTATCTAGTAACGGAAATAGTAATGTTTAATTGACGTTAATAGATCTAGTGTATTACGGATAGGCTTTTTAACTTAGCAATTTCTCATGTGAAAAAAAATGCGTACCCAAAATGCATATATGTCTATATATATCGCATTATGTTTACTTGTCCCGGAAAATCGGCAAAAGTCCCGGAAAATTTAGCTCAATGTCCCGGAATTGGTCTGAAAATTTATGGCATGTATGTACATTAAAAAAAATTCAAGTTGAATTGAATGAATGGTCAGAATTTATTTTTTTTAGGTCACAGTGACCTTGACCTTTGACCTAGTGACCCAAAAATGGGTGTGGCTGACGCATGTAGAACTAATCAAGGTGCAGCTACATATGAAGTTTCAAAGTTGTAAGTTGAAGAACTTTGATTTTAGAGTCAAAATGTTAAGGTTTTAGCACGACGCGGATGGCGGACAACACGACGAGCTGGCTATGACAATACATCAGGTTTTCTACGAAAACAGCGGAGCTAAAAATCAAATCTCACCAAATTTAATAAATCCAATAACCATCTACCTGTCAGTATTCCAATTAACTATATCTAAATTTCTAACTTCATTATAATGTTCACTGCATACAATATAGATAATAAAATGTTTCAGTGATGGAAATTCTACCCACAAGTCTGCAGGCTCTGCACATGTAAAATTTGAACCTGGTTTGCTCAGATTCTCAGTGTCATACCGGTGTGCTAGTAACTGTTTCTTGGTTTCAAGTAAAACGTGTAGCGTTAATACAAGAAATTTGGCTTGCATTGGTTGAAAAGCTAATTTTGATGACTGTTTGAAAACCTTATAAAATATAAAAAAATAAAATATTGCACATTGAGAATGGAATTGATCAATACTTGGGGAATGCTCTTCTTAAAGACATCAAGTAATAACATTGTTCGCATCAAATTCCTTTCTTAATGGCCATCTACACATAAAGGTCATTTAGCTGTGAATTTTGAGCAAAATCTGCCAAGTAGTTAAATAACTTAAAAACCCACAATTTTGGGACTGTATATTCCATAGTGGAAATCAGACAAAGTGCTAAAATTCTGCAAAAACGGAATGCCATTAAATTAAACAAGAGGGCCATGATGGCCCTGAATCGCTCACCTGACTATCCTTGATACATCAACTTAAATTCTATCAGACCCATATATAATCCCAAGCAAGATTTCAGTAATTAATACATTCTGACAAAATTTCATTAAGACGTGATGAAAACTTTGACCTCTTTCATCTACACAAGGTTTTACTAGAATTGGCCCAGTGACCTATCTTGTGATGCAAGGAACCTCAATTTCCAGTGAGAGAATCTTCTCCACAGCGTGACGGAGACCTCGTCAGTGCTCAAAGGGCTTGCCTGGACCCGGACAATGTTGATATGTTAATTTTTGTAAAAACAAACATCAAACTGCATGAACAGTGAAAAGTGTATGTTAACAAGCAAACTATTAAGTGAATAAGTGTTGAGGTTTCGTTTTATTCTGACATTGCTACCATGTTAAACGAGAAATTTGTTCTGTTTTTTGTTAATAAATGTTTAATGTTTTTAGTCAAATTATACTTCTAAAACATTGATTTCTTTCATTTAGACAGAATTGCTAATTTCCGCTTATCTGAGGGATCGGGATCCGAAACAAATCCGAAGAAACCTTATTTGGATTTGGATCCGAACAAATTTTTTGGATTCATTGCAGCCCTAATGAAAACTATTACCTCTATTGTCTACACAATGTTTTTCTATGATTTGACCTCTTGACCTAGTTTTTGACCCCAGATGATCCAAATACAATCCCAACCGAGATTTGATCAAGATTAACATTCTGGCAAAATTTCATAAATATTAGATGAAAACTGTGACCTCTACTATCAACTAAAGTTTATTTTAAACTTTGAACTAGTGACCTAGTGTTTGACCCCAGATGACCCAAATACAATCCCAACCCAGATTTCATCAAGATAAACTTTCTGACAAAATTTCATAAAGATTGGATGAAAACTGTGACCGCTATTGTCTACACAAGGATTTTCTATTATTTGACTTTTTGACCTAGTTTTTGACCCCAGATGACCCAAATACAATCCAAACGCAGATTTCATAAAGATTAACATTTTGACCAAATTTCATAAAGATTGGATGAAAACTGTGACCTCTATCGTCTACACAAGGTTTTTCTATTATTTGACCTAGTGACCTAGTTTTTGACCCAAGATGACCCAAATACAATCCCAACTCAGATTTCATTAAGATAAACATTCTGACCATATTTCATAAAGATTGGATGAAAACTGTGACCTCTATTGTCTACACAAGGTTTTTCTATTATTTGACCTAGTGACCTAGTTTTTGACCCCAGATGAGCCAAATACAATCCCAACCCAGATTTCATCAAGATAATCATTCTGACCAAATTTCATAAAGATTGGATGAAAACTGTGACCTCTATTGTCTACACAAGGTTTTTCTATTATTTGACCTAGTGACCTAGTTTTTGACCCCAGATGAGCCAAATACAATCCCAACCCAGATTTCATCAAGATAATCATTCTGACCAAATTTCATAAAGATTGGATGAAAACTGTGACCTCTACTGTCTACACAAATATTTTGTTGACGGACACACGCAAGCACACACACACGCACAGCGGACGCCGGACATCACACGGTCACATAAGCTCACCATGTCACTTCGTGACAGGTGAGCTAAAATGTTTAAACAAGATCCATAATTATGCTCAAGCTTGTCAAAGCCAAAATTCCTTACTTTACAATCATGTGCGCATACAGGTCATTCAACTATGAAAGTTTGCGAAAGATCAACACAATAGATAAAGATGAATTGAAAACAAAAGCTTTGGGACATTCATACATGCATACAGAATATGAAAGGACAGACAAGTTGAGATGAGTAATGCCGCATACAAAATATGAAAGGACAGTAAAGTTGAAATGCTTAATGCCTTGCAGTGTAAAAAGCTGCCCCAAATAACTTTGTCTTCCCAGTGTTGACTGGCTTGGACCCCGCTTACCTTCTCCTGATGATGAGACATATCACTATGAGCATTAGCAGCAGCACCACCACACCAGCGGCTATCCCTCCTATGATAGCTGCAATAGCTGAAATGACATGGTAAGGTATCAATGTGTTGATAGATCATCAAAGTTTCATTCACAATTAGCCAGTGGATCATGGAGCCAGGTTAACTTTGTATTTGCATGAGTCACACATGCTTTGAACTATGCAGATGTATGGTGACAACCCAATAGAAACAAGAGATTGCCAAGCAATATGGTCCCGTACCGGTGAAACTCAACCATTGTTAGTAAAAAAATTTATATTTTTTTAATATTTGTTGCCATGGCAACCAGAATTTTTGACGTAGGAACAAAATGAAATGATGTGCATAATCTCCATATTGCCATCTATCCATGTTTCAAGTTTCATGAAAAAATATGAAGAACTTAAAAAGTTATCAGGATCCAGAAAAGTGTGACAGACTGACTGACAGACAGACGGAGTGCAAACCATAAGTCCCCTCCGGTTTCACCAGTAGGAGACAAAAAGTGACAATAAACATTTCTGAGAAATTTATGTTTACTCAATCAAGTACTTAAGATTATATTATGTAAAACTATATGTTACTGAATCAATAAACATGATATTGAAGCACAATCAATAAACCCCACCACAATCCTTGAACATGGCAAGAATTTTAGGTTTAAAATCTTTAAAGACAGTGTCAACATAAACAAAGGATCTAAACTAGACATGTGTTCATAGGAGACAACTGGCTCTACATTCTGCTTATTGTCACGAAGCACAAGTCATTCAATATACCCATATATGTCTGTACAGTTATATCACTATATCAGCACAAGTTCAAGAATTGTGTGTCTGTTTAACTAAATACAAAAATAGTTATAGTTTTGGAGTTACATGCAAAACATATCGGACAGACAATAAGGATGAAAAGACAGATACATGGAGGAATTAATCAAGCACATCCCCTATGAGGAGGGGACATACAAAAGGAAATAAATAGATGTTGTCTTTACAAACAAAGTGCAACAAATTCATAGCACAGCTATTTCAATTGATAGTAAACACTCTGTTTTCTACACAACTCATAGTCCTACCTGGATTCTGTTGTTCCCCAGGCAGATCCCCCTCAGTATTCCCTCCTCCACCTTTATTTGGGTCCAGATAATCTTCATCAAGGTGGATTACAGCTGTGATAAAGTATAAAGCTGTTAACACTGCAGCATAAAAAACCCACAAAATTTGAAAAGTTTGTGTTCTATTAAACAAAAAGACACTCACTGAGAAAGTTAGTATTTAAAAGAAATTAAACAGAAAGTTGCACTGTACATGTACAACAGACATGTTGTAACAACTAAGGAGCGCAAACAGTATTGGTGCCTTTAAAACTAAATATGACAAGATAATTAAAACATAAAAAACAAGCAAATTCTTTGAATTGATATCCCCTGCCAAATAAATTTTGTTTATGAATGGGTGTAGAACTAAAAGAAAAGGTATAATTGAAGGGTTGTGTCTGATAATTGAGAACAATTACATCAGGACATTTTGAGAATCCATTTTAGTATGGTAGAATCCTTACCAAACAAGAGATTTCCAAGCAATATGGTCCCCTACCAGTGAAACTTCACCATTGTCAGTAAAAAAATAGTTATTGTTTTTATATTTGTTGCCACAGAAACCAGAATTTTTGACGTAGGAACACAATGAAATGACGTGCATAATCTCCATATTGCCTTCTATCCATGTTTAGAGTTTCATGAAAAAATATTAAGAACTTTTAAAGTTATCCCAGGATTCAGAAAAGTGTGACGGACTGACTGACAGACAGACTGACGGAGAGCAAACCATAAGTCCCCTCCAGTTTTACTGGTAGGGGACAATAAGGCATATTTAATCAAATTGTGTGATGATGACCTTTGTGTGTGACTTTGACCATGACCATAGCAACCTGGATCTTATATTTGACATGCAGCTAGATAATGGAGAACAATTGTGGACAGTTATTACAGAATTCCTTGATGCATAGTAAAGGAATGACTAAATAATTAATAATTCATCAAATTTGTGACCTTTGACCACAATGTGTTACCCTGACTTAAGCCCTTAGGATTATGGGTGTTGAATGTGAAGCACCCCCAGATCATTGAGAACAACTATGGCAAGTTTGATGGCCTTGGCTCATGTGTTAATGGAGATAAAGCTCTAAGTCACATTAAAAAGCAATTTTTCAAGATACAAAGGGCCATAACTCCATTAATAACAGATGGTGTACAATGCCATTTGGCGTGCATCATCCTCTTATCCATATATACTCATACCAAGTTTCAATGAAATCCGCCAAAGCACTTCCAAGATATGGCTCCGGACAGACGGACGGAAAGACGGACAGACAACGCCAAAACAATAACCCTCCGCCTATGGCGAGGGATGATAACTTTCAAATCACTGATTTCTTGTCTTTCACAATGAACAACATTTTTAAAGTTTAGCTGAACAGAGATCATATAGTAATACACAATGGTCACGCAAAGAAATGACAAAAACAAACTAGAGCTTAGTCACAGACGTGACGAATACCCCCACATGCCGCATTGACACATAATCAGGGTCTTCCCCAGGCCATTTAAGCGCCCCTTGCCGGGGTGCTTGAATTTCGAAATCAGATTCCCCAGGGCGCTTGAAATTTTCCGATCAGTGTATTCTTCAGTAAAAGAAAGTGGAGATTGTCCAAAAAAATCAAGGTTTCCCTATCAGTGTATCAATATTCCCTGTTTTAAAAGAGCACTCGGTACCTACTTTCACAAGTAATCGCCATAAACACCACATGGGGTAATGGATAATCCACTGATAAGAGAATAGCATGACGCGCGTATCGATTATTCTAGCCACATTACACGGTCATTAATGTATCTGGTAACTTTCCAGTCGTCAAACTGTGAAGTTCATTGTCCAATCCGTTACGCGAATGCTTATGAGGGCGGGGTTAACTATCGACCATTATTTTTTATTGACGTCGGGCATGAAGTAACAGTTTATCGCAGCTTGATTAGTAAGAAGTTGTACCATTTGAGTAATATAAACCGGTAATTAGTACAGTACAAAACATTAAATACGGTTTAGGGCATCATCATCACACCTTTTTACTGTAAACAAGTGTTACCTTTGACTCATAATTAATGCGAGAAATTAATTGCAAGTGGTAAACAATTAATTATTATAGCGAGTAAGTTGTGCAAATGACTCCCGGTTACAATTATGTGATAACAATTTATTTAATTCCAGTACATGTATATTTCAACATGTCCATTTATAGAACTGATTAACCTCGTTTTTCTGACATTTATTCGACACGTAATGCGCTTTAACAAATTTTCGTTGAATTAATTACGCACACTTGTAAATGTTTCGTCCGATAATTGATAGTTACAAGTTAGAAGTTAGAAGACTGATGATGGCAACCGGCCGTGATCCTCGTGGACAACGTGAATTTCATGCATAATTCCGTCAAAACATTTTTTCGACTCGTAAAGTGTTTAAACAAATTATCGTTGAATTTGTAACGCAACGGTTAATATTTGTTGAAATCTCAAATGGGAATAATTTAATTTGTAATCCAAAACCCATTCCCGTAAGTCGATGTTAACACGTTTTTAATCCGAAACACACTTCCGAATGTAAATGTAACCGCAACGTTAAATATTTTTGCTTCAAATTAGCAGTGCAAATTTATTTTGTGTCGAATCTTTTTCTCAATTAAAAAGAGCGCGAAAATTATGCAGCATGTACAACGTCGCGTCTATTGCATACAAATGGCGTGTATTGAGCGTTTTAACAAGCACACAACAGGTCAGGGGATTGACGCATATTCAGAGGCAATATTTCATCAAATCTATAAATAGTCACTTAAAAAATGGCAAGGTTTGTGTTAAAGAAATTACTTAAAGCTTTTAGCGTAAATATTTACCAGAAAGAGATTGATAAAAACGGAATAAACGGGATTATCGGGTAATAAATAGAAACTTGAAAAATAGTAAGTATACAGTAATAGAGTCGGGTTGAAACGGATGTATTGGGAGTCGTTCGAGTCGGGATTTTACTATCTGTGCGGAAAAGTTTTAAAGCAATTAAACAATATAAAAAAAATATATTTTTAAATGACTGGGGGATTTTTTTTAAGAGTCATAGCGCACCAAATGACGTCTTTTGACGCTGTTTTTCTTTAAGTTATAACGCACCACAGAACGTGAATTGACACGTTAAATTAAAAAAAAATCAACGCAAAGAGGAGGGGACACCCCTCCCAATCCCACCCCGATCGGCACTGGGGCGCCTGACAAAATTCCTGGGGAAGGCACTGATAATATTTTGCATGTCGTCTTCACAAAAAACAGCCGACACCATGCTCAAATTTTAAAATGCACTAAGTGACCCCTTGACCTAGTATTTGACCCAGAAAGGCCCATGTTCTAACTTGGCCACTCAATCAACTCCATAAAACTTCTGACCAAGTTTGGTGAAGATCGGATGTAAACTACTTGAATTAGAGAGCGGACACCATGCTGAATGTTAAAAAACGCACTAAGTGACCCCGTGACCGAGTTTTAGGCCCGGAATGGCCCATGTTCAAACTTGTCCTAGAGATCATTTAGATAAAACTTGTGACCAAGTTTGGTGAGGATTGGATGAATACTACTTTAAGAGCAGACAACATGGTGAGGTTTAAAATGCAATGAGATACCCCGTGACCTTGTTTTTGACCCGGCATGACCCATTTTCAAACTTGCCCTAGACATTATCAAGATACAACTTCTGACCAATTTTGGTGAAGATTGGATAAAAACTACTTGAATTAGAGAGCGGACAACATGGTGAGGTTTAAAACACACTAGGTGACCCCGTGACCTAGTTTTTGACCCGGCATGGCGCATGTTGGAACTTGACCTACACATCATCTAGTTACAACTTCTGACCAAGTGTGGTGAAGATCGGATTTAATTTACTTGAAATAGAGAGCGGACACAATGCTCAATGTGTAAAACGTACTAAGTGACATTGTGACCTAGTTTTTGATCTGGCATGGCCCATGTTCGAACTTGGCCTTCAGATCATCTAGATAAAACTTCTGACCAAGTTTGGTGAAGATCGGATGAAAACTACTTGAATAAGAAAGAGGACACCATGCTGAATGTTAAAAAAAGCACTAAGTGACCCCGTGACCTAGTTTTTGACCAGGCAAGGCCCATGTTCAAACTTGGCCTTAAGATCATCTAGATACAACTTCTGACCAAGTTTGGTGAAGATCAGATGAAAACTACGTGAATTAGAGAGCGGACAACATGATGAATGTTTAAAACGAACTAAGTGACCCCGAGACCTAGTTTTTGACCCGGCAAGGCCCATGTTTGAACTTGGCCTTAAGATCATCTAGATACAACTTCTGACCAAGTTTGGTGCAGATTAGATGAAAACTACTTGAATTAGAGAGAGCGGACAACATGCTGAATGTTTAAAACGCACTAAGTGACCCCGTGACCTAGTTTTTGACCCGGCAAGGCCCATGTTTAAACTTGGCCTAAACATCATTTAGATACAACTTCTGACCAAGTTTGGTGAAGATCGGATAAAAACTACTTGAATTAGAGAGCGGACACTTAATACGGACCGACAGACAGACCGACAGACCGACCAACCAACCAACCGACAGACAAGTTCACTCCTATATACCCCCCTAAACTTCGTTTGTGGGAGTATAACTAACATTTTACTTGGAGAAAAAAATTGCTAGTATTTAGAGTAAATCATGAGACATTTTCATGTTTTGTTTGCAACCGTCTGGAATTAAATAACTGCAGCAAATATTTTGGTTCCCAGCATCCTTTACATATAACACATTCATGAGCCATGTTGAGGTGATAACCATCATGTTAAAACATTGCTTAATAATGTATTTAATAACTAATATTCTCAGACTGGCTGTTATCTTTGCTGAGTGATTATGGATCATTGCAGTGGTGCTATCTTAACAATCAGATAACATGCCTGGAGCGACATAAGGTGAAATAGATCAGCAATACTATTAGACATTTCCAGATATTTTAATTTCACTTAGATCTGATCAGAGGGCAATACCAGGCCCCATAAGGCAAACAAAACCCAAATTGTTACCCTCTAGGATGACCCCTGATTTGACCTTGTGCCCTATTTTTGTTACCCTGCATAACCCAGTTTTAAAATCAGCCAAGATATCATTGGGAAAAAATGTTTTGAGTAAGTTTGATGAAGATTGAACAACAATTGCGGAATTGTTGAGGTCTATAGAGTGTTCAACTGGCAAATATTGAGGACAGACAAGGCACAACAGATGACCAACAAAGGGCAATCACAATGAACATGTGGTGCTAAGGAGGTTAGCGAACAAGGGGTTCCAGGAGGTTACATTTACAGAAGACAGGAAACAGCTATCAATACTTTCATAAAGGGCGCTGATGACCCGTGGAACAATCACCTAAGATTATAAACCTTGATAAAAATAGTTTTTTGTGTTTGAAAAAACCTTATGATATGACTCACTTGGTGGGTTAGCAGTGCGGTCTGGTAGCACCTTCATGTCATTGCCAGGGTCTATGCGAGGTCTGGCGGGGCACCTGTGCGCAGTCTCCACAGACCGAGCTCCACACGTCACCTTCAGTTTCACACTGGACAGGGAGGCTACAATTGAACACAGAAATTGAGAAAGTGTACCAGGATTGGAAACTTTTGAACGCAATTAACCACCTTTGTTGCATTAATGCCGATTGTTTTGAAGACCTAAGAGTTTCCTCTCAAGGAGATTCCTAAGAAAATCTAAGGGTCTATCCCGATCTTTTAGAACCTAGCAATGGCTAGTGGGCCCTTTCTATTTTCATTCCTTTGTGTAGTAGAAGCATGTGCAGTAAGTCACAACCATTTGAATCTGGCTAGTTATAATCAACTAGTAGTAATTTATGCTCTAGTGATATGAAAGAATGAGGCTGGATAGAACAAGAACTTGAGAAATATTTGTCAACCCCACTCCAACATTCTGTAATCAAATAATGTGTATTTGTATTTATGCACATTTCATGCCTATTAATATTCCTATTGTAGCAAGGTTGTGTTAATTACACAACTTTACATATATGTTTTTTGGGTACCTGTATGTACTAATAAAAGAAATACATCAAACAAATGTGTATATTAATTTTGAACACGCTTAATCTAATGCAAAGGATCGTATAATATTGCACAATGAAACATTATGTGGAATAATGAATAATAAAGTTTAAATTGAACATCAATAAAACACTTAGATAGATGTGATAAACCTTATAAATACTAAATAACAAATGTGCCAAGCCTTAGCCTTAGTGTACAATATATTGAATACATTGGGTCACAAAAATAACATCTTAACAAACAGCCTTCTAGCAGTAGTATAGCACACAATATCATTTTAATCTTTTTTGACACGCCTGCGTTTTAAAGCTTTTGTTCAGACAACATAATCTTTTACTTCAATCTCTCAGCTAAGTGTGACTATACTTTATCTGGCATAAAATGTCCTTAAATGCATAATTTCACATGGTAGAGCTTTTAAGTATCCAAACAAGACATTTATTAATGCAACTGGCCACAAAGGTAGAACTTTATGTACACAACATATAATCCCTTGTCCTCAAATATTATATAGCATATACTGAAGTACTTAAAGCTACCCATAGAAAATACAGATTGTAACAATGTCAATGCTTCGCTCCTACAGGCATGGGCACAAGTTCATGAAATGTTGAAATAATAACCAGACTTATACTAATTTATACACGTAGTGCTGTTGTCCCAACAACAAATAACATTTCAATTGACAAATCAAAATGGTGAATTTGTATAACAGTAAGAAAAGTAAGATAAAATACAATGAAGGTAATTTTTAACAAAGCCATATTTAATTGTTTGCAATGAACAACAACAACCAGACAAAGTTCTCCTTCAATCACTTATTTAGTGCAGGGCCCTCAATCTGTCAAATCCACGGCCGAAATTCGTCCACATTCCCCCCCCCCCCCCCCCTGAAATGTATACTTTTCTCCCCTTTTGGGGGGAAAAATTCCCCCCCCCCCACTCCCCCCCCCCAAAAAAAAAAATTCTTTTTTTTTTTATTGATAGATGTCTCATGATTATTATATCTCAATTTTTTTTTTATTTAATCTTGTATAACATACTAAATTGTGAAATAAGCAATGAATATAGTGCAAACTGTACAAATGTAATAATTAGAGAGTAAGTAATAAATCCCCCAAAAAGGGAAACGCCGCGAAAATTCCCCCTGCTATGGGTAGCGACCCGCTTCCCCTAAAATGGATTGAGGGCCCTGTAGTGTATACATGTAGCATTTGTAATAATAATTCATTGTAAAGTTTAAGTCTTCTGAAGCACTGAAGTTAAACATTACTAAACTGTTGTTTGACATTTTACATTATCTCCTCTGTGACCCAAATCATCATCTGACATTTGATGTTTACATTCCGTACATTCAGTTTGTATTGGACTAAAGCTATGCAGATTCATGCAAGCATCTGAGACACAGGGGGCGATATATCTATTTGCATACTGGGATACTCTGTGTTAAGTGTAAGCAGAACATGCTAATTTGTAATTGTTTTCAAATACTATAACATTCTTCATTTAATTGAAATTCCATGCGTAAAACAAGACCCTAAAATACAATGATTAGACAGCAACATGTTATTTGACAGAAAGAAGCACACATACAGTCTTCAAGTTACATATGAGTCTACCCTTTACAAAAAATTCAGAAGAAAAACAGACCTTAGGACTTCAATGTTTTTATTTTTTGTAAGTGTTAAGTTTGCAGAATGGCCCTTGTAACATTTAGAGGATAATAAAGAATATAATTATAGAATAGTATGCAAGCATGTTGTTCTAAAAAACTAGACTGAGACCTAGTAAGTTGCATGAAGTAGAAATGCAATATACATGTAGCCATAGAGCCTTCATGCATCCAGACATTACATGATTAACAATATTACCACTCATTCATACGGGCAGGATATTGCATATAAAGATCTATAACATAGCTGAATCTACATGAATTCAAGAGTAAAAGACTGTTGTTATTATTGTTATGACATCTAAAAGCGTTAGTAAATACCTTTCACGTGCAGCCAAACTTTTTGCGGAAACTGCCGAGGCATCTTATGCAGGTACATAATCACATTCTGCTCTGATGTTTTGTAGAAGAGTTGCATGCCATGCTGAAACTTGTTGGGTGTACACCCGTACTGCTTCACCTCATTCTGACCTACAAGCTCTATACGGCTGGACGTGGAACAGTTCCTCAGGTCCTCAAAGCCGCTGTGAAGCCGCACATCTATGGCATAGAACTCGATGTCAGCAGAAGTGTTACAGACCTCGGGAGTTACAATACACGAGCATTGCTGGGCATTGTAGGGACTCAGCATGGTAGCATGATGGATGTTCACTGACTTGGCAGTGACATAGTGCTGGGAGCACATATCAATGAAAAGGTCTTCTGAAAGACAGAAACAAGTAATTGCAGACATTTTTTATTGAGGGCACCCTATGGACATGACCTGTATATGGAAAAAAGACAATATTGGTACAGTCAAATGCACACAATTCTTCTTTTGTCAAAAGAATAACATCAAATAGGTCGCTGTGGCGTAGTGGATAAGGTGTTCACCTAGCGATAGGGAGGTCATGGGTTCAATTCCCAATGTGAAAGCATTTTGAGATTCTCATGATAGACACCAAGTACTGGTTCTAGTCCCAGGAATAGGACTCAAAAGCCTTTCCAAGCTAAAAAAAATAGGTTTAAACTAAATAAATAAACAGAATATTCCTGTGGGGTATTTGTTAGGTAAAATCAATACACAATGTAATGTCATAATGAATTAATAATAATGGATTGCTAGCTGAACCACATTCTGTTTATTTTATGCAACATCCATTGGACTGACAACCTTTATTTTTAAGTCTCAAAATGTTCTGTAGAAACAATAATTCCCTGGAAAAAGCTAATCCTGATTAAGAAGAATACTAAAGTGGTATATGAGGCCTGGTTACATGAGAAGTATTGATATCTCTCCAGCTACATGGGCCACTACATTGTTTTGTGATAAATTGGCTTTGGTAATTACAGAGGTAAATTAGCCCGCAGATATTAAATGAACATAAACTGTACCATTTGTCCAGAGTTATTTAAGAGAAGCATGTGCCTGTTGCTCGATTACAAGGAAGGGTCATTCACACAGACACTGCATCTTACAAAACAAATACCTAACATTGTCTATAAGTCCATTCAATAAGAATCCCTATACTGGCAAATTCTTATTTTGTTTCATCTCCATAAAATTATAATTACAACTTTTTTCATATTCATGTAAACACTACTTTCTGATTGAGTAATTTGCCTTGTGGCCAGTTTTTGTATTGCCAAATGCAAATTAAAAAGTGAACATTAATGACTGTACTACTTTTTCATAAAAAAAAGTTGCCAGATGACCTAAATGTTTTGTGTGGATCTTAAAGGCGCTAATGTCAACAATATAGCTTCACAATCACAATAAAATAATCAAAGTACCGACAGTACTGGTGTGACGATGCTTTTGAAGAGGATAGATATAAAAGCATCAATTTAAGTTTATCTTCATCGCCACAATTTTGTATGTGGTTACAAAAATTTGGGTACAAAAAAAAAATTGGTTACGAAAATTTTGGGTACAAAAAATTATGCCAAAAAAAATTTGGGTACGAAAAAAAAATTGGGTACCGAAAAAAACACACTACATTTGAGGTTTTCCAAGCGTTACAGCGTTTGAAGTGTCACCAGGCAGTTTCGTGTTTGGTTCCTGTCCCAAACCTCTCGATAAATTTGAAAGAAGACGGGAACCAAGCTGACTTTACCTTTTTCAATTACAATCAGCGAAGTATGCCGATTGAGAAAATTTAGCTTACTCAATCGGACTGGCTCAGTCTTTTACATAAGTCGCCATTGTGAAGAATTTGTTCATGGCATGACAACTTAGACGAGCTGCTTCGCTGAAACAGCATCGTCAAAAACTGAACCATAATTCCTACACCAGCGTACAGAAGTCTGTTGACTGGCTAGACCATTTAAATTACAGCATATATAGTCTTGTCTTTATGTTGTAATTACAGGAATTAACAAGTATTTTTCTGCATTACATTGGGGTAAGTACTGTTAAGAAAATTATGCATTAACCTCAACTTCGCTACTTTCCCAACAGTTCACACACAAATGAAACGCAGCAAAATACTGTTCAGTTCTTAATTGTTTCCTGTCTGTGTTTCACTTCTTCATTTAGGTGTTACATGTCCATACAGAAAATAAACAGTATCTTTTGGTAAAAGTGCTCTGTTTGTTACTAAACATCTTATAATGTCATCTTGATATTTATATCATTTTCTACCTTTTAATTGCATTCATTTAAAAAAAGATAATATTAAATGCCTAAAAAATTTATTTAAAAATAGGTAGGAGCTAATGATCCTCAGGGGCTTTTGTCCTTAGGGGCTATTGTCCTAGGGGCTAATGTCCGAGTGGGCTAATGTCCTACACTCGTGTTACATTGTAGCTGACAGCTTCTGATATAGGTAGGTCTGGAGCTAGAAGCAGATGTCATAAGACCCATTTTGCATGAAGTTTGCTTGTATTACAAAAGAGTATTATTTATGATACCTTTAACAATGAAAATGCCTCAAATCTTATTCATCAGGTATTGACAACTACTTAATATTATAGATCACAGATTTCAAACCATTAGTCATGATAAAATCCCTTGAAGTACTAACATAAAACTAATATCTTTCAAGCGAATATTGTTATATTAGCATTTATACTGCTTGCATAATAACTCTGACATTACTGCTCTGAAGCCAACTTATTCAGGGCACGTATAAAAAGAGCTAGACCCTTCTTACAATTCTTTTTTAAATTCCTTTACCAGTGAGTGAAAATTTATTAGAGGCCATGCATACTATTGCTATGCAATTTTTATGCATACTGCAATGCAGAAATAAATTTTAATAAAATGTTGACATGGCAACCATTTGCCACAAAAGTGCAGAAGTAGACTTGAAGTGATCAAAAACTGCACACAAATATTCACAATCAATCAATTACGCCTCTGCAAAAACAAAGTCGATATAGAGACCAGAAGGCTTGAAAGGAGAGACCCTGGAATGTGAGAGTGGAGCTTTAATATAGTATCATCTATAATTTACAAATGTAGCAAATAAGGATGAGAATTCTAATCAAAGCCACATAGAAACTTTCAAGTTCAACACCATTGTATCAGATTTCAATGAAATTCATATTTGCACAGGAAGTTTTATGTATTTTTTGCAAGAAAGCTTGTCAAGGTGTCAAATTTAAGAAATTATTAAACAAATGCAAGAACAATAATATATTTTTGACAAATATGACATTTAAACTTCCTGTATAACCTATAATCTGCCATCTAGAAAGTTGACTGCAATCATTGTGTACTATGTGTATTTTTTATATCTTTTAAGTTTCATAAAATATAAGATTTATAAATGAGACATGGCAAGGAATGATATGGAAGTCAACTGGTGCCTTGTTGTTCCTATTGCATAGAAAGAAATTATCGTTGAGAACAAATAGAGCAATGAGATTATTATCATGAGCTCGATGTAAATGAGTAAATGTATTGTTGAACAAACATGGCATCCCTGTCCAAGTTCACCATCTGACCGGCATCATGCAAAAATATATCTTATGCCAAATGCAGCGAGTGCAGCTACAGCGCTGACTGCACAATTGTGCAGTATGGTCAAGAGCTATGCTGTTTGCTAAACAACGTGAGGTTTCTTAGTCTCATTAGCAGATACGGTAGCTACTGACCAGTCTACACTGGAATCATTTGACATAAGACCCATTTTCGCATGACCTTGCTCATATTGTATTTCAAAACAGTCATTTACTACCAGTCTTTAAATTTTACAACACAACGAAAAATCAATTTGGATGCTAATTGATCAGAATAACTAATTAAAAAGATTGCCTGGCAATTAAATGGAGCCAATTTCTAAACAGCTCAATCTTTCCCAAATTTCCATCTTTTTATTCAGTACTTTCATTTCAATGGCGTGTGCCTTCCCTTCCATCGACTACTCCCAGTGGAGAATGGTTGCCATAGAAAGGTCAGATGCACTCATTAGATTACAGTGATTTCCACTTTGGAGTTAATCCTGCAGAAAGAAACCTTCACTACCAGTTATAGGACTGTCAATATCAATTTGTCACAGGAAAATCAAACAATATGCCTTTCATGGCTGGTTTCTCAGGTATAGATTTATTCATGATGATTAACCAACAAAGAACTGTTGGCGTATTTTAAACACGGATTCCCCAGGCTAATATGGCGTGTCTCTGCCAGCATCCCTTCTTAACAAGGGGTGGTCTTGCAACATTCCTTTATAGCAGCAACCTTGCTTAAGAAACTAACTGATGTGTCATCAATATAAAACAATAAATTGATAAACTGAGAATACCCTTTTCTCACTTTGATTCGGGAAGCCCCCATAATTAAGAAATAATATGGTTACATGCATTTTGTGAACATTGTATAAATGGAGAATACAGGCAGAATATTTTCAATACCAAAGGACACATTAAGAGGTGAATAATTATCTGAAACTATATACATGTACCGGGTAAACAAAATTAAGAAAAATCACAAAATATCGAAAAACAGTGTTCAGACATCTATCTATCAAATTCCAGCAAAATCAATGGACAGTGAAGCTATGTGAGTACTTTATGCCCCCATGGGCTGGACAAACAAAATGCTGACACCAGCTAAAAACCCATGAATTCTTAAAGACATTACCATAAATGGACCAACAGACAAATGTAAATTGCCAGACAATGTACACAGATAAATCTGTTTCGGTTGACAGATAAAATTGCAAACCACATTTCCTGCTCTGGAAATCAGCAACAGCATCTATAAGTTGCAGTATTATGTTCATGACCTCCACTTATATGGCTAAGGAAAATGTCATGCACTCTATTTCATGAGAGCTTTATTCTGTCATTTTGATCTATCAAGATAAAAGATGGAATTAAATGGAAAACCTTTATGGGGATAGTCAGCCAATTGAAGTTATTTTTGTAGACACAGACATCATCTATTATTCCATTGAATATAAATATTTTGGTTGAATAATAACTTCCAGGGCAATAATGACTTAAATCTAGGACAGTTAACCCTTTTCCGCCTAGATACATATTTTGATGAGTTTGTAGTCCCATTCAAAGATAAATTTAATTAAAGGGATCTTTTCACGCTTTGGTAAATTGACAAAATTGAAAAAAGTTGTTTCAGATTCGCAAATTTTCGTTTTAGTTATGATATTTGTGAGGAAACAGTAATACTGAACATTTACCATGGTCTAATATAGCCATGATATGCATCTTTTGACGATTTTAAAACCTAAAAATTATAAAGCGTTGCAACGCGAAACGATTGAATAATTTGGAGAGTTCTGTTTTTGTCGTTAAATTTTGTGAAACTACGAAGATTGCTTATATAAGGTTTAAAATACGGCAACTATGTGTACTCGGCGGAATAGCTCAGTAGGCTAAAGCGTTTTTACTTCAGGACTCTGGCAGGACTCCAGGGGTCACTGGTTCGAAACCTGCTCCGGGCAATGTTCTTTTCCTTTTTTAAATTTTATTCTTGATTTTTTACTGAAGCTTTTACGATCCAATGTTTACATTTATCAATATAAAGCATTTAATGAATAAGTTAAAAAATGCCAAAATCTGTGAAAAGGCCCCTTTAAAGACCTTTATTACTTAATTCAAGTGTTAAAGGCTTCATTTCCAACCCTTATATATTGATGAGCAGCAAACATCATAAAAAAACCTGAACAGACTGCACGTTACTTGCAGGCTGTTCTGGTTTTATGCTGGTTGCAAAAGGCATTTTAACTTATGTTCTTGAAGAGCTAAGGCCTAAACAAAACAAGGTCATGGATAGAAATAATTTACAGTGAATTTAAAGACAATTTTGCCTTTTTTTACGATTACCGGAATAAACCCCCTTCGGAAGAAACCCCCTTCGCTAAAAACGGCAGGGCGGAAGAAACCCCCTTTCATAGTTTGCTTACGCGGAAGAAACCCCCTCGCTAGTTTTGCATAGGCGGAACAAACCCCCTTCGAGTTTTCAGACGGGCGGAACAAACCCCCTTCGTGTTATCAGACAGGCGGAATAAAACCCCTTCCTAAATGTTAAGTCTTTTCCGCAGAGGTAGTAAAATCCCGACTAGAACGATTCCCCAATACATCCGTTTCAACCCGACTCTATTACTGCATGCTTGCTACTTTTCAAGTTTATATTCATTTCCCGATAATCCCGTTTATAACATTTTTAAAGCACTTTCTGGTTAATATTAACGATAAAAGCTCTCAATATTTTCTTTAACACAAAACTTGCCATTTTTTCTCTAGTATCAAATAAATTTTGGCTTAAGTGACTATTTATAGACTTGATGAAATATTCCCTCCGAACATGCACCAATCCCCTGACTAGTTGTGTGCTTGTTACAACGCTCAATACACCAACGCTTTATATGCTGCATAATTTTCGCGGCCTTTTTATTGAGAAAAAGAGTCAACACAAAAGAGAATTTACACTGCAAAAATATTTCAACGTTGCGGTAACATTTACATTCGGAAGTTTGTTTCGTATTAAAAACGCGTTAACACCAACTTACGGGAGTGTGTTTTGGATTTACAGTAAAGAAGTGTACCGGCCGTTTGTTCACAAGTTGTTAATGAAGTTGTTAATGATACACACTAAATATTCAATCTGTGAAACTCAAACATCGTTATCGTGATAATTGAATGAAGGTGCGAAAATCTGATTAAAGGAGTGTACCGGCCGTTTGTTCACAAGCTGTGAAGAATTAATCAAGATGGTAATAAAACGAATAATGTATGAAAATGGGGGAAATAATTATTATTGAAGGATAAAATAGACAAAAAAAGAATGAAATATATTAACATTTATTTACAAAGATCAAGCAAGCATATACTAGAAAATATTAAACAAATTGTTATTGCAAAAAAGGACACGCATTTAATGATAAAACAGGCATATAATTACATTTATTTACAAAGATCTCAAACAAGCATATATTAAAAAGCAACAAACAATTTGTTGTTGAAAAAAGACACGCATTTATTAACGATAAACAGGCTTATATTTACATTTACAAAGATCATATCATTCCCTAAAATCACACAATTGTTGTTCTTGATGATCTCCATTATTGATATATTCCAAATACCAACGATGTGTGTATATATATATATATATATATATATATATATATATATATATATATATATATATATATATATATATATATATATATATATATATATATAAATATATATATATACATACCAATTAATCGAGCAAATGCAATTAAAAAAAAACT
This sequence comes from Dreissena polymorpha, assembly GCF_020536995.1. Classification (NCBI taxonomy): domain Eukaryota; kingdom Metazoa; phylum Mollusca; class Bivalvia; order Myida; family Dreissenidae; genus Dreissena; species Dreissena polymorpha. Next base: position 22,341,375 of record NC_068356.1, on the reverse strand, counting down.
GTACATAACTTCACACGAGCCGCAAAGGCGCCGATCATGACACAACTTCTCATCATTATCTACAATAGCCGGTACATTAAAGGACCTTTTATATAATTAAATACAGGTGCGAATATCTATTTCCAAATTGTTATGTGCTGAGTAAAGAGGTGTACCGGCCGTATGTTCACAAGTTGTTAATGATGAGATGCTCGTGTGAATTTGTCTTGCACGCGTTTCATTTAGATTATACAATTTTATATGCGTTAACTTGTACTAGATTGATAAAAATAACAAAAATCACAATTTTAGCGTCCAGAGCCGATAGTGACGAAGATATTTCATACATATTTTCCTATAATAACCGAAGCATTCGTCTTTAAAAAAATTGAATCATGCAAAAAAACGTGCTTCCCGAGAACTTTCTGAAAATGAAAGCGAATTTCTGTAAACAATTACCGTACGTTTGAATGCAACTAAATCGTCTGGAAGGGGGTTTGTTCCGCTATGGAAGGGGGTTTATTCCGCCTGTCTGAAAACTCGAAGGGGGTTTGTTCCGCCTATGCAAAACTAGCGAGGGGGTTTCTTCCGCGTATGCAAACTATGAAAGGGGGTTTCTTCCGCCCTGCCGTTTTTAGCGAAGGGGGTTTCTTCCGGAGGGGGTTTCTTCCGTACACCTTTTTTTACATAAATAAAGAGGAAAATAAAGTGCCATTAACATTTTTTGTTTAAGCAAATGGCAATAATTCTTTATATTAATGACAGGTGTAAATATGCTGGCTGTCATACTTTGGCTCTTGTTTCTGTCATTTTTTTTCCAGTTTGGTGAAAATTCAATGAAAAAGGTACAAGTGAGAAAGCAGAGAGACGCTCCCGAATCACACATTGGCTACAAGGGCTCTCTTAATACGTCCTGTTAATTGTGTTAATGGATGGGTGCATATCATAGGTGTAGGAGAGAGTCTCCTGACAAGATTTTGATCTACTAAGGACAGATAGATATACAGACGGACGGGAAGTCTAGACAAGATTTACAGAGGTATGTTTATACGGACAAGTGCAAGACTTAGTGCATTCCTCCATTTTAGGCATACTCATTGTCATCATCAGAAATATTGCAAATAATCAAAAGGATTACTTTTGATTCATAGATTTTCCAAATAACATAGTATATATATATTTGTTTGGTAAAACTCATATATGAAACATGATTCACTTGCTCATTTCTGAGAACAAACGACGTGTATCAAGACCATCTTACAAAAACTTGGTTACAGACATTGCATTATTGTCGTAACAATGACAGTTATAAGCCCTTAGAACTTCTTGAAAAGGATACGTTTTACGCAGCTAATAGGCCAATATAATTATATTATTTCCTAGTGAATCTTTTAAGTATAATTTCAAAACTCCTGGCCTCAAAGTATTAGTACATATGTAATACTTGTCTCATTTAACACAGATGTTTCTGTGAATAAGGGAAGTAAATCAATTAAGACAACTTTCTGTATTAATTTATTTATTAGCCACATGCAGAGTGATAATTGCAAAACCACTAGCAGCCATTTATCTGAAATCCATTTCCAGAAAGTAAAAAGTACTGATGCAATCTATACATGCTGTCTGTGACTCTTAAGTTAATTAAGATCAAAAATGAAAAAGTCTGTGCCTGTAATTTTTCTATAATATTGTGTGTTTTATTAACATTTTGAGATTAGAGAAAAAAATTATTAAAAATTCTCAATTTGACAGAACATGGATAGGTTATTTAATTTGTATTTGTGTCCAATTACACCATTGCTGAATCAATTATAAATCAGATGTATCGATGCACTAATCATAGCATTTTAATTTTACCGTACTACACAATAAATATACATACACCGGTAGATGTTTTCAAGTCAATATTGAACTGAACACTTAATTGTTTACCGAGCATACATAGGCTCTTAACTGAATTCAGTTCTGGCATGAAGCAACCTTATTAACAAGAAGGAAATATAACCAATGGGAACTGGCGCAATGTTAACTAATTAAGCACCTTTTTGGCAATAATGGACTGATTTTTGTTAGATAATACACCACTGTAAAACAACTGCAAAGATTTTTTTTTGCTGCAATACAAAATATTATTCACAATTCTACAAATAATTATTTTCACCCAAAATATTTCATTTACTGGATAAACTACTTCATAAGTGACCCACAGTAATCAAGAAGTTTACAGATCGGAGCCAGCCAGCTCTCACTAATTTGTCAGGGGTTTGAACAATCTGCCAATATGATCAGTTTCTGCTGATCTATTTCTTGGTTCCATTAGCAGACTGGCCATTTACATATCATACAGATCAGGAGTTCCTGTGGTGCCAGACTGTATTATCATCACATTCAGATCTATAAAAAAAAACTTTTCAATGTATGCAGGGATTGGTTTATCGTTTTTACGATTCGTATTTGACAGAAAACAAAATGAAGTAAAAAATCAAAGGTACAAAAAAACTGTTATGAAAATTGAAAAACGAATTGCAATCAATTCTTGATTGTTTTAGTTTAACGGTTTCCCTCTGTACCCCATTTGGTTTGAAATAGTATATTGAAACCTTAAGTGTGATGGTTATATTTGTAGCAAGTTTATATAGACACCAGTTCGGGCCAGTGTCTATTTAAGCATTTACTTCAGTTAAAAAGTTCTGAAAAATGTCGCTGCTAAACACAGATGGGCTAGAAAACTTTCATTAACAATATGTATGATTTTCAAAAAGTTAAAATTAAACAAGAAATATCTTTTAAAAAAGATATACGGCGTTGATTGTGCTTGGAGTTAGTGAAAGGTAAAAAGTTCAATGAATGAGATCAAAGATAACTAATGTCTTTTTCTGTGCAGTTCTTAGCTGCATCACACTCAGTACGGGATGTTACGCGGAGCTTTCGCGGCTTATTTTACATTATTACATATTGCTTGTCATAAACCTATAGATACAAAACAGAAAACCAAAAGATGTAAAATTAAAACATACGGCCACACGCAAAGTATCCGTACATATTTTTAATATTTATATGCGCTTTCTTCGAACAAACCTGTTTTATTGGTTTGTCGGACATTGCTATTTGATTATTAACAGCATCAGTCATCGCGCTCATGCTTAATACATTAGTCAATATGGTGGAATAGTTCTTGTTAAATTAATCAAAAATAATATTTATCATGGTATTGTTGAAAACACATTAAGAATCTATTATTGACAAATATCACTGAATATCTTCATTTAACATATTTCTGGTGTAAAGAAAATTCCAGTTCACCCAGTTCACGCAATAGTGTCTATCATAACGATTATTTTATTGGCCGCGAACTGACCATGATACCTTGCGGGTTGGAATGCAATGCATTAAAGTGAGGCCATGCTTCCACTGCTGGCACGATGGCTTGTTTAAAACTTTATACTTTTACATGTTAAATGTTCAATTTCGAAAACAATTTAAAGTGGTTTGGCCAAAACGAATATCAGGATAGGGAAAAACGATACTTTTATGAACTTAAATATACTAGTACACAGACAGGAATATGGAAGTAATTACTAAATATGAGAACATAGCCTTTAAGTACAAACGCTCTGGTGCTGGCAATCCTCTGAAAATGAAAGGTGCACGCACAAACTGTATTAATGTTAAGAGTTGAGTGTATAACTGTTCTATCTATCAAACCTTTTCATTAGAGATAAAATTGTTTCATGCTGAACAGGCAGTAAAACAGTGTTACAAAGACGCGTTCATGTTTCCAATGTTCTGGTGGTATGCTCAAATCAGCCAATGGAATAAATGAAGTGTATTCATTCGTTTCTAGCCGCGGGAAATTTTATTTGAATTTTATTGGACACTTACAAAGGTCAGGTAAGGTCAAAAGTGACGTTAAACAGCTACGCCGAAAAATGTATTAATAGATGTATAAATACACTAACTAACATTGATCAAGTAAGAGCTGGTTGATAATTTGGAAATCTGCTAACACTTTTTTTTTTTTATTAATGGGCTAAAGTAAAACCATGCTATTACAAATTGTTACAAAAAAATCATCAAAATATTTTAAACAGGAAGATTTAACTACTGGTAAAAGTATTATAAACAAGTGATGTGTTTGTGAAACACTATGTCCCCATATATTAGTATTTGACCTTTGACCTTGAAGGATGACCTTGACCTTTCACCACTCAAAATATGCAGCTCCATGAGATACACATGCATGCCAAATATTAAGTTGCTATCTTCAATATTGCAAAAGTGTAAAATTAGCAATTTTGACCCATATATTTGACCTTTAACCTTGAAGGATGACCTTGACCATTCACCACTCAAAATGTGCAGCTCCATGAGATACACATGCATCATGCATGCCAAATATTAAGTTGCTATCTTTAATATTGCAAAAGTTATGGCAAATGTTAAAGTTTGCACAAAAAAACACACATACCAACCAACCAACCAACAAACCAACCAACAGACAGGGCAAAAAAATTATGTCCCCCACTATAGTGGTGGGGGGCATAATAATAAAGTGTTGAAAAACAGTAAATAAAAAGTTGTACTGAAAGGCTTCATTTTACTTTATAAATAAAGGTCTGTATTAACAATAAATTGTAAAATAAAATGTGAACAAAGCAGTGGAAAATCTGCGCTAAGTCTTATAACTTGTCATGTTAAAGTAATACTATTGAACAATGTCTCTTCGTGCAGTCATGTGTACATCCAGCTCTTGTCCATGTAACAATGAGGTTTAATATAGAGTTCAAGTCCGAGGGCCTGTGACGTGTCTTAACAAACCATAGATATTTTAATGAAATTACGGTGTTAACTATTATGGTTGAATGAAATTACAGCACTACAGTTGAATTTAATTACAGATTTACAGTTGAATATTCTCATCAATTAATATCAAACCATTGGACATATTATGGTATGTAGATGGACATAAGACATGATTCTATGTTTGTCCAAATAGGCTAGTATAAACAAGGGACAAAATTGTCACAAAACCAGGTTTTCATTGTGAAAAAAAATCTGATTAAGGGAGACAACTCAAACTGAACTTTTGAAATGAACAAACAAAATTAACCCCCTTTGTAAGTTTGTTTTAAAATAAATATATTTTAAGTTGTGGTGACCTTGACATTGGAGATATTGACGTGATTCTTTCGTGCGACACACCATCCCATGATGGTGAACAAATGTGCCAAATAATTGTAAAATCTCACAATGAATGACATAGTTATGGCCCAGACAAGCTCATTTATTGCCAATTTTGACCTTTGAACTCAAAGTGTGACCTTGACCTTGGAGATATCGACGTAATTATTTCGCGCGACACACCGTCCAATGATGGTGAACAAATGTGCCAAATGATTTTAAAATATGACAATGAACGACATAGTTATGGCCCGGACAAGCTTGTTCCGCCCGCCCGCCAGCCCGCCCGCATTCGCCTATCTAATAACCAGTTTTTTCCTTCGGAAAACCTGGTTAAAAATGACCTTTGACCTTGAAAGATGACCTTGACCTTTCACCACTCAAAATGTGCAGCTCCATGAGATGCACATGAATTTATTTTTTTTGACCTTTGACCATGAAGGATGACCTTGACCTTTCACCACTAAAAATGTGCAGCTTCATGAGATACACATGCATGGCAAATATCAAGTTGCTATCTTCAATATTGCAAAAGTTATGAGCAACGTTAAAGTTTTCGGACGGACACACGGACGGACGGACGGACGGTCAAAATTTGTGTGAGTATGGAAAGGCGTTGTCCATATACACATGCATACCAAATATGAAGGTTATATCTCAAGGGACATAGAAGTTATTAGCATTTTTCGAAACCTAAACGCAGATTTTGAAACCTAAACGCAGACACCTACTTCAAGGTCAAGGTCAAAGGGGTCAAAATTGTTGTGTGTATGGAAAGGCCTTGTCCATATACACATGCATACCAAATATGAAGGTTATATCTCAAGGGAAATTTATGGACATTTTTGACCTTTGAACTCAAAGTGTGACCTTGACCTTGGAGATATCGACGTAATTATTTCGCGCGACACACCGTCCAATGATGGTGAACAAATGTGCCAAATGATTTTAAAATATGACAATGAACGACATAGTTATGGCCCGGACAAGCTCATTTATGGCCATTTTTGACCTTTGAACTCAAAGTGTGACCTTGACCTTGGAGATATCAACGTAATTATTTCGCGCGACACACCGTCCAATGATGGTGAACAAATTTGCCAAATGATTTTAAAATCTGACAATGAACGACATAGTTATGGCCCGGACAAGCTTGTTCCGCCAGCCCGCCAGCCCGCCAGCCAGCCAGCCAGCCAGCCCGCCCGCATTCGCCAATCTAATAACCAGTTTTTTCCTTCGGAAAACCTGGTTAATTCCTTCGGAAAACCTGGTTAATAAACACAAAAATGACAAAAAATAAATTTATGATTTCCACAAGATAAGTAAATGGATCATTCCTTCATTATCTACAAAGCTGTAAACAGTGACTTTAATATTTAAAATGTTGATTTACAACTTCATTTCATATACAAAGAGATATGCATTGTACAAACAAGTAAAATAAAGTTAAGATAGCCATAGATATTGTGTGAAACAGGTAACAGAAACCAAGCATGAAGTAATATAGTTCTTAAATAAATTAGAACTTACACCAGGTATAATTAAGATAAATACTTAATACAAGAGCACTGCATAACGTGTGCCACGCTCGGCTGCGGGTGCAGTTTTGAACAAGAGAACCGCCTTGCGGGTGCAGACCGCTCATCTATTTTCTTTTTAAAGGTGAAGGGACTCTCATTTTCAATCACAAAGGAGGGAGGGGTGGAGTAAAGAGGGGTGCATTGTGTGGGGGTGTGGACATTTATTACATTATCTTCCAAAAATGCGAAAAAAAGGAAAAAAAAAAATCGGGGAGGGGGGGGGGGGGGGGGGAAGGGGATTCTTGGGTGCGATGGTTGGACGGTATTTCAAACATAAAATAATAAAAATAAGTATTTGTGTTTTTTTAACCGTTTCAAAAAAAAAATGGGGGGGTGAGGTGGGGGGGGGGGGTATAGTGTGAGGGTGTGGTGGTAATTTGTGAGATGATCTTTAAAAAAAAAAATTAGGGGGGGGGGATTCAGGTGGGGGGAGGGGGGGGTGGGGGGGGATTCTTGGGTGCGATGGTTGGACGGTATTTCAAACATAAAATAATCAAAATAAATAGTTTTGTTTTTTAACCGTTTAAAAAAAATATTTGGGGAGGGGTGGGGGGGGGTATAGTGTGAGGGTGTGGTGGTCATTTGTGAGATGATCTTAAATAAAAAAAAAAGGGGGGGGATTCGGGGTGGATTCGGGGGGGAAGGGGGGGCACGGGCGATGGTTTAGGTGGAGTCTATTGTGGTATGTCAGGTAAGAGTAGTTTTGTCAAAGTATCAATCAAATCTAATCATAAATAAAGAAGTTATGGCAATTTTAGCAAAATTTAATAATTTGACCTTGAAAGTCAAGGTCATTCAAAGGTCAAGGTAAAATTCAACTTGCCAGGTACAGTAACCTCATGATAGCATGAAAGTATTTGAAGTTTGAAAGCAATAGCCTTGATACTTAAGAAGTAAAGTGGATCGAAACACAAAATTTAACCATATATTCAAAGTTACTAAGTCAAAAAAGGGCCATGATTCCGTAAAAATGACATCCAGAGTTATGCAACTTGTCCTTTTACTGTTACCTTATGATAGTTTGCGAGTGTTCCAAGTATGAAAGCAATATCAATGATACTTTAGGGGTAAAGTGGACCAAAACACAAAACTTAACCAAACTTTCAATTTTCTAAGTATAAAGGGCCCATAATTCCGTCCAAATGCCAGTCAGAGTTACATAACTTTGCCTGCACAGTCCCCTTACGATAGTTAATAAGTGTTGCAAGTATGAAAGCAATAGCTTTGATACTGTAGGAATAAAGTGGACCTAAACACAAAACATAACCAAATTTTCAATTTTCTAAGTATAAAAAGGGCACATAATTCTGTCAAATTGCCAGTCAGAGTTACATTACTTTGCCTGCACAGTCCCCTTATGATAGTTAGTAAGTGTTGCAAGTATGAAAGCAATAGCTTTGATACTGAAGGAATAAAATTGACCTAAACACAAAAATTAACCAAAATTTTCAATTTTCTAAGTATAAAAAGGGCACATAATTCTGTCAAAATGCACGCCAGAGTTATCTAACTTTGCCTGCCCAGTCTCCTCATGATAGTAAGTAAGTGTACCAAGTTTGAATGCAATAGCATTGATACTTTCTGAAAAAAGTGGACCTAAACGCAAAACTTAACCAAAATTTTCAATTTTCTAAGTATAAAAAGGGCACATAATTCAGTCAAAATGCACGCCAGAGTTATCTAACTTTGCCTGCCCAGTCCCCTCATGATAGTAAGTAAGTGTACCAAGTTTGAATGCAATAGCATTGATACTTTCTGAGAAAAGTGGACCTAAACGCAAAACTTAACCGGACGCCGGCGCCGACGCAGACGCCGACCCCGACGCCAAGGTGATGACAATAGCTCATAATTTTTTTTCAAAAAATAGATGAGCTAATAAATGATCACTTGTCAGATTTTATTTTTTTTAGAGGTCACAGTGACCTTGACCTTTGACCTAGTGACCCAAAAATGGGTGTGGCATGTAGAACTAATCAAGGTGCAGCTACCAGGGTTGGCATAAAACCCGGGTTTTATAGTATTGACCGGCCCAGGTGGGTAATACTAGGAAAACCCGGGTTTTACTGGGTTTTACTGGGCAATAGTGGCCAATACTGGGTAATAAAGATATTGCAATATTGTATAACTTGTACAATAATAATGATTTTATACATATTAAAAGAACATATCTATTAACAATTGTTAACTATTAGTTACATTGTCATGTGAAAACATATTCATAATTCCTTCTAATATTCATGAAAATGGAAATTCTTTTTCTTTGTCTGTTTGGATGGGCATTACTTGGGTATCTAAGATATTACACAATTATACAACAGCACAACTTGCATAATGATAATATTAATGATTTAAATTAGTACATAACAGAAAATAACTATTAATTTTAGCAATTCTATTTAATTATTTACACTGTTAACTTCTACATCATGTGTATGCATATTAATAATTACTTTTTTTCTGCAAAAAAAAAGTGCAATTCATTTTGTGTTTGTTTTGGGTGGTTTGGATGGGCTTAACTGGGTAATAAAGATATTACACAATTATATAATTTATATAATTATAAGTCTCTATAAAAACATATCCATTAATTATTAATAATTAGAAACTATTTGTTGCATTTTAACCAAGTACATCATGTGGAAAGTTTGGAATCCTAATAATACTTTCTTATTTTTACATAAATGAAATTCAATTTAATGGTCTTATGGACAATACTGGGTATAACTTGGTATCTGTTTTTTATCTGATTTACATTTTATTAACTCACTTACATTATTTTTCTAAAAATATGATATGATATGTAACAGAATGGTATTTATGCAGGAAAAGGGAAATCGGTAGAGACATGAGGGATTATACATGTAATATATAAATTTTTGTTATCATTCAAATAATTAAGTTGATCTTATGTTGCATTAAGACTCATGCCCCAATTTAGTGTTTTAAATCATTGACACAGTTTTGTGTCATCATTTATGAAACACAGTTTGTAAAACTAACAGTAACACTGGGCAACTTAGATAAACATTGGACCTATTTGGGCCACATAAGGGCCCTATTAGGGCCAGACAAAGGCCCTCTAACTGTTTATTAGGGCCATTAAAGATACACAGACTAGTGCCAATTAGGGCCCTCCCATAAACTGTGAAAACATGCTTTGATTGCTACAGTAAGTGACAGATTGCTGTTAATTGTGTTTCAATATAAAAAAGTATTTCTTCAATGATCCCTCATTATCAATTCTGACTTTAAAGTTTAATGATATTGTAATTAATAAAACAAGTCACTTTGAAGTCTGCAGTAAAATTTTATATATCATTCAGTGACAATATGTTACTTCTATTTCAATATTATTGCCAACAGCATTTGCTAACTCTTTTTTCTTTACAATAGAGGCTAGCAGAGAAGTAAGGAAGATAAAAAACAATAACAACTGCATGTTTAATGAAGAAAAAATAGGATGGCCCAGTATTGCCCACTTTCAGAGTATTGCCCGGGGCGGGAAAAACCGGGTTTTCCCACCGGGTTTTCCCGGGGGCGGGTTTTTCGTGCCAACCCTGGCAGCTACATATGAAGTTTCAAAGTTGTAGGTTGAAGCACTTTGATTTAAGAGCCAATGTTCAAAAACCTTAACAAAATGTTAAAAGCTTTAGCACGACGTGGACGTCGGATGGCGGACGGTGAGCTGGCTATGACAATACCTTCCCCGAAAACAGCCAAGCTAATAAGTTCATAGAAAGAGATTACATTTACCATGATTCAGACATATCAAAATAATAAACAGCATAAAAAATACAATATTTACAAAGACCTTAAATACAAGCCTTCAATTTCAGAACATCTTTTGACATTTCACAGTGGTTTACCACCTAAGTGTGTATTTCAGCGGTGTGACAATATGGGTAACAGAGCATTACAGCCAGGCTGTATTCATGACCGCTAATGATCACACTATAAGGTTGCTGGCACATTCTTTAAATACATGTATAACATTGTTTTGATTGAGATCAAATTTACACTTGATGACATGGCTTTTCTTTTTGAGATTAGACAATGTGCACTAGAAGAACAAGTCATAGCTTAAGTAGTACAAATTAAGTACCACTGCATACCTAATTTTGGAAGTTTTTGTTTCTATAAATTTGTAAAAGATTAAACACCAACATTGTCTAATTAAAATATAATTCAAAATATTCTGTAAATAAGAATGGCAAACAATAAAAGGAAAGGTTGATGAATAAGGACATCTTAACCAAATAATATACAATCATGTAAATGATTCTATAAAGGCAGAATGTGTATATAACATGTATTAAAAAAAACAGACCAAGATATAAATCAGTTTATCAAACTAAATTTAAACAAGGGCTGTTTGTAAAACATGCATGCCCCCCCCCCCCCATTTGGGCTGTCAGTTGTAAGTGGCAGCCATTGTGTGAATACATTTTTTGTCACTGTGACCTTGACCTTTGACCTAGTGACCTGAAAATCAATTGGGGTCATCTGCCAGTCATGATCAATGTACCAATGAAGTTTCATGATCCTAGGCCTAATTATTCTTGAGTTATCATCAGGAAACCATGTTACTGTTTCGAGTCACTGTGACCTTGACCTTCGACCTGAAAATTAATAGGGGTCATCTGCCAGTCATGATCAATGTACCTATGAAGTTTCATGATCCTAGGCGTAAGCATTCTTGAGTTATCATCCAGAAACAATTTTACTATTTCGAGTCACTGTGACCTTGACCTTTGACCTAGTGACCTGAAAATCAATCGGGGTCATCTGCCAGTCATGATCAATGTACCTGAAGTTTCATGATCCTAGGCCTAAATGTTCTTGAGTTATGATCCGGAGACCATCTGGTGGATGGACCGACGGACGGACCGACCGACCAACCAACATGTGCAAAACAATATACCCCCTCTTCTTCGAAGGGGGGCATAATAATAAGGGTTTGCAAACGTATGCAGAACAGAATAAGAAAAAAATGCCTTAGGACTTAATAAAAAGTGCAGAAAGAGTCTGCAACAAATTTACAAACATATCATTAAAGGTGTCTATTAGATCATATTTTGAGAGAAAAAAAGAGCAAAGTTCAGACTAAGCATTGAAATGTATCCCATGAGTTATCAGAGTTCTTTAGATCTTCCTTCAACTTGTAAATGAACAATCTGGTAGTACAGCATACACACATGAGCCTCTCTAGAAAAACCAGTCTAAATGCAGTCTGCACAGGCTAATCTGGGAGGATTTCTGCCTAGACTAGATTTTTGTTTAAAAGAGACTTCCTTTCCACAAAAATTTACATAAAGTGGGACGTGTCGTCCATGATAACGCTTTGTGAACAATAATGTATGCACATGCATTTAGCCTGGATTTCCAAGAGTGCAGCTCATATTGATTATAAATCTCTTCTTGTCTGCTGACTCAGCTATAAAAACATAAGTGGCATTTTTTCTTGAGAATAGACTTTGTCGGCCTTTCAAAGATAATTTGCGACATTAGCATCCCTCAGGCCAAACAATGCATTATAGCAAAATTATTCAAATAAGACAAATTTTATTGCTATAAACGACTTTCTATTACAATAATTCACTGGTTGTAAAAATGAATGCTCAAATCATAATTGGAACTTGTCCAAAATGAAATGTTGAATAGTTTCTATAAGCCAGAGTTCAACACATACCATGGCATGCTGGACTGTGGCTGGACAATTGTTGAAAGGACAGTGACTTAAATCTGAGAGGTAGCTTGTTACGTTTACGAATATTGTTTATGGTAAAATTAAGGACATTTCAATAACAATTGTCGGCAGATTTGATTTTGTGGCATTAGGATCTTAAACCATATTTAACATCCCAACATAATAAACACAAAGGCCTTACAATTCAAAAACCAATCTGGCCAACATTGATGAGAAAAATGTGTAAAACAAAATTTAACACAAATGTTAACCATTTTCCATAGGTATAAAACATGCACATGATTTCATAAAGTGAAATGTGGGATATGCCTCTATTTTATGTCAAATCAAAACTCAGGTATTCCCACTGAACAAACAAAAAATCATGTAACATCATCGCCCATGTGCTCGCAACGGGAAATTTTCTTATTTAGTTATAACAATCAAAGCACATTAAAATTAAAATTCAGATTTCTAAAAATCTTTCAAAACTGAAAGTATATTTCAGTAAAAATCAAATAACATTTGTCTGCATTTTACTTTTTTATGACATATTTTTTATTGACAAACACAATTGTTGCATTGATATGATCCAATGATATGTGCATAGCTAAACCTAATAGGTGAACATAAATATACAGAATAACAATAGCACCGCATAAAAGGTGCCACGCTCGGCTGCGGGTGCAGTTATGAATAAATGAAAGCTGTACAGATTTTTTTTTTTTTTTTTACAAGTCACAGTGACCTTGACCTTTGACCTAGTGACCCAAAAATGGTTGTGGCATGTAGAACTCATCAAGGTGCAGCTACATATGAAGTTTCAAAGTTGTAGGTTGAAGCACTTTGATTTTAGAGCCAATGTTCAAAACCTTGACAAAATGTTAAGGTTTTAGCACGACGCGGACGGCGGACACGACGACAGACACGACACGACAAGCTGGCTATGACAATACCTCGGGTTTTCTCCGAAAACAGCCGAGCTAAAAATAACTTAAGGACTCATTGGCTCATAAAACACAATTAGAGTTGAGTATTGCAGATTTTTAACTGTTTTAACAATTTGACCCTGGGACACCCTCTCTGACTTATGAGTGGATAAACATTAGACTGAGTATTCCTGGTATATCATACAGAGGTAGTACTTAAAACATCAGTCTGTAACAAAGCATGTGGTGGAAATAGGTGAGGAAGATGAAGACAAAGTGGATGACCAGTATGTTTTCTAAATTTAATAGCTGAGAAACTGAAGGCTTGTGGCCTTGCAAGTGCATTAGATGAGGATAACAATAAGGAATGATAATGCCAAGAGCATTGCTGCGATGCAAAACAAAGCCTCTAAAATGTGAATGGGGTGCATGGAGTAACATAATGCATTAAATAAATTGAAATACAACCGTTGATATGTTTTAATTCCTTTATAAGTTGTTTTATATGCCAGTTTCAGAAGGACCACATTTCATTCAAAAGACCAGATTCATGATTAAGTGGTTCTTTGGTCCTCCTAAAAAATTATTGTTTCATACTGTAACCCTGACCAGAGCTTAGTTTATTCTTTCTTTACCAGGGGACTTATATAGGCTTCTTCCCCAATTAAGAGTTCGTTAAAATTATACAATTGTACCTAAATCTCAAGTTTTCCCTGGAATATTAGTCCCATTTCACTGTTTTGTCGATTTTTTTTCCCAAACATGGAACCTCCATGGAAGGCCAGGCCCTGTCTCCCAATCACGAAAAAAAGCTCTGTTAACTACAATGACCACAAAATGTCAACATGTATACTTCATGTATTTGCTGCACTCATTTTTCTTAAAATCTTCCTTGTTAGTATCATTGGAACTCAGGACACAACATTTCAATCATGAATGTAATCTACAACCCAGTCTTGTATTCTTTAATCTTTTTTACGCTGAATAAGCAATTGCATTAATAGCTTGTTCTCGTTTAATTTGAAAATTATAGTCAGTAAAAACACAGAAAATTTAACAAGGCAGAACTATCAAAGTACCGGTAGATGCTTATTTTACCATGAAAAGTAATGAAAGATAAAATTAATATAAACACTAAGTGCTATGTACAGTTGTAATAAGGTCAAATGACGGCATACTTGCACCTACCGGTACATTATGCATGTGGTAATCACCACACTTGACATCATGTACCCCAATAACTTAGATAAGAGGATTTATGCAAAATCGTAACTAGATCAGATATTTCTAACATTTACTGAAGTTCATTTTGTGATGGAACAACTCACCATCACAAAAGTCACAATGTGACACTGAGTTTACAGCATGAATAATTTCTTTTAAAATATCAATCTGTAACCAGGATGTGAAAAGGTTAACCTACTTGAACATACAATATACACTGCCATCTCGTTAGATATCCAAAGCATGGACATGAATACTGCATGGTTCATTGACTTTTCTTATGTTTGAAAATATATTAGTTCTGTATGAATGTGATTTGCATAAAAACGATAAAAGGTAAAACTATTTGTTTGTTAATATGTCAGAGCCTGAGAGGGATCATGGAAAAAGTTATCCACTCAGCATTATTATGATTTGAAGAACATTTATTATAATATAACAGTGAAACAAAATAATGGTTGCCCTACATACTAGTACTTGATCCCTCACTAGAGCTGTTACTGACGATGATTAATACATAAATAATGATTTTACACAAACATGAAGTTTTAAATGGCCAGTATGCACGCAGGGTATGCGGATACTTTGATAACAGATGGCACTTCAATACCAGATAACAACAAAAGCCACGCGCGAGAGGTGAGTTCTTCAGCTTTTTTTGCATTTATGTTCTGTTCATTTGGTTTTCAGACACGTAACATTGTTTGGTCGATTGCGATTTGCGAGCCAAAATACGTGGAAAAAACAGTGGATTATAATAAAAAAAGATAAAATTCTATCGATATTCATCATTAATTTGATGATCAGTAAGTATTTCAACAAAATAAAAATACTTGGAAATAAAGCAAGAACGTGCCAACTAATCGAAATAAAAGATCAATATGTCCAGTTATGTTACAACATGTAAAATGTTAGTTAACTAACGTATTTGAGGAAATTCAAATGTTTTAAGAGTCGGATGCCAAATTTTCATATTTTCGATATCAGATTACTCGACACTTTTTACCAGATACAACACACTCTATTTAGTGCATCAGAAATGCAGAATTTGCCGTGGAATACTGTATATATATATATATATATATATATATATATATATATATATATATATATATATATATATATATATATATATATAGTAAGCAGGCAATTAATAAAAAATGTATGTACTGACGTAAATTAAAAATGAATTACCGAAACATGTTCTTATCCCTTTGGAATATGATAATGATTTCGTATAAATATGATAGACACGCGTGAAACTAATTCGATATGCCTAATGAGAACAGTCTATATGACCATAAATTTTCCAGTTTTCGAGTCACCCAACAGCTGGATCTTCGCATAGATCACGAGCTTAAATAATTTTAAATCACATTTAAAATGAGACTCATCAGACATATTGAAGATGTAAATTTAAAATTGTTTAACCTCATGTACTATGTAATTTTAAATCACATTCTTTGTAGCGAAACGGCTGATCTTAAGCATGTATATTTATGTCCTCATGAAGGTACTAAGGCCATTTACTTATGTACTAGATAGCGTGTCACGAAACATCACTTTGCTAAAAATGATAAGAGCTAAATTTCAGCAGCAATGTAAGATCTTTTTGGCTCAATGCCAGGAAATAAAAAATAGCAATAATGGTACAGGCAGTCGATTTAATCACACGATAGTGCATGGTGTCAAAGTTGTGCATACCCGTCGTTGTTATTAATATAAACACAAAACATTCTGCAAACTTGGATATACGTGACATAATTATATAAGCAGAATTTAGCATTTGAATCTTTTTTTAAATTTGCACTTACAATATTAATTATATAAGTTAATAGTAAAAAGATTTTTGAAAACGAACAACGCCATTGGTTATATTTCACATGTGTATGTAATTAGGTTATGCATAGATTCCCACTGTGTCGCGCTAGACAATGCATATTGTTTGGTACTTCAAAAATAGCTATTATATACATAAATGCATTTCATGTAGAAGATAAAACTCGGTTATCAGAGTGCCAATTTGTTGAAAGCATCTGTTATCCAAAGTGCCCTATATCGGGAATCAAAGTATCCGCAACTTCATGAATACCACCTATTAAAACATGCTCAATCTTCGTTGATATTTCATTGAATACTAGAAATGGCGCGGCAGAGGCTGACGCGTATCCCCACGCCACATGTTTGACCAAGGGGTGCCCCAGGGTTGGTAATGGGGCCATGCATAGTTGAGATTGACCGTAATGTCATAAGAGAAGTTCAGTATTAATAAGAAGTGAATCTGTGGAGAAATGAAAAAATTATAGTAAAAGCGATTTTGGGTGGGTGTGGCCTATTACGGGCGGGGCGCCCCAGGGTTGGTAATGGGGCCAAACATAGTTGAGATTGACCGTATTGTCACAAGAGATGTTCAGTATCAATTTGAAGTAAATCGGTGTAGAAATGAAGAAATTATAGTAAAAGGCAATTTTGGGTGGGCGTGGCCTATGTATGTGGGCAGGCGCCCCATGGTTGGTAATGGCGCCATGCATAGTTGAGATTGCCTGTATTGTCATAAAAGAGGTTCAATATCAATTTGAAGTGAATCCGTGTAGAAATGAAGAAATTATAGTAAAAGGCAATTTTGGGTGGGCGTGGCCTATGTGGGCGGGGCACCCCAGGGTTGGTTATGGGGCCATGCATAGTTGAGATTTACTGTATTGTCATAAGAGAGGTTCAGTATCAATTTGAAGTGAATCCGTGTAGAAATGAAGAAATTATAGAAAAAGGCAAGTTTGGGTGGGCGTGGCGCCCCAGGGTTGGTATTGGGGCCATGCATAGCTGAGATTGACCGTATTGTCATAAGAGATGTTCAGTATCAATTTGAAGTAAATCTGTGTAGAAATGAAGAAATTATAGTAAAAGGCAATTTTGGGTGGGCGTGGCCTATGTGGGCGGGGCGCCCCAGGGTTGGTAATGGTGCCATGCATAGTTGAGATTGCCTGTATTGTCATAAAAGAGGTTCAGTATCAATTTGAAGTGAATCTGTGTAGAAATGAAGAAATTAAAGTTAAAGGCAATTTTGGGTGGGCGTGGCCTATGTGGGCAGGGCGCCCCAGGGTTGGTAATGGGACCATGCATAGTTGAGATTAACTGTATAGTCATAAGAGAGGTTCAGTATGAATTTGAAGTGAATCTGTGTAGAAATGAAGAAATTATATTAAAAGGCAATTTTGGGTGGGCGTGGCGCCCCAGGGTTGGTAATGGGGCCATGCATAGCTGAGATTGACCGTATTGTCATAAGAGATGTTCAGTATCAATTTGAAGTAAATCGGTGTATAAATGAAGAAATTATAGTAAAAGGCAATTTTGGGTGGGCATGGCCTATGTGGGCGGGGCGCCCCAGGGTTGATAATGGCCCGATGCATAGTTGAGATTGACTTCATTGTCATAAAAGAGGTTCAGTATCAATTTGAAGTGAATCGGTGTAGAAATGAAGAAATTATATTAAAAGGCAATTTTGGGTGGGCGTGGCGCCCCAGGGTTGGTAATGGGGCCATGCATAGCTGAGATTGACCGTATTGTCATAAGAGATGTTCAGTATCAATTTGAAGTAAATCGGTGTATAAATAAAGAAATTATAGTAAAAGGCAATTTTGGGTGGGCATGGCCTATGTGGGCGGGGCGCCCCAGGGTTGATAATGGCCCGATGCATAGTTGAGATTGACTGTATTGTCATAAAAGAGGTTCAGTATCAATTTGAAGTGAATCGGTGTAGAAATGAAGAAATTATAGTAAAAGGCAATTTTGGGTGGGCGTGGCCTATGTGGGCGGGGCACCCCAGTGTTAGTAATGGGGCCATGCATAGTTGAGATTAACTGTATTGTCATAAGAGAGGTTCAGTATCAATTTGAAGTAAATTGGTGTAGAAATGAAGAAATTATAGTAAAAGACAATTTTGGGTGGGCGTGGCCTATGTGGGCGGGGTGCCCCAGGGTTGGTAATGGCGCCATGCATAGTTGAGATTGACTGTATTGTCATAAAAGAGGTTCAGTATCAATTTGAAGTGAATTGGTGTAGAAATGAAGAAATTATAGTAAAAGGCAATTTTTGGTGGGCATGGCCTAAGTGGGCGGGGGGCCCCAGGGTTGATAAAGGGGCCATGCATAGTTGAGATTAACTGTATTGTCATAAGAGAGGTTCAGTATCAATTTGAAGTGAATCGGTGTAGAAATGAAGAAATTATAGAAAAGGCAATTGTGGGTGGGCATGGCTTATGTGGGTTGGTGCATGTAATGGGGCCATGCATAGCTGAGATTGACCTTATTGTCATAAGAGAGGTTCAGTATCAATTTGAAGTGAATCGGTGTAGAAATGAAGAAATAATAGTAAAAGGCAATTTTGGGTGGGCGTGGCCTATGTGTCTGTAACAAATCTCTATTTTTAGTAGCAAATAATTAAAAGCCACTACCGTGACAGTAGATTCACCACTCAAAATGTGCAGCTCCATGAGATACACATAAATGCCAAATATATAAAGTGACCATGTTCAATATTGAATAATTTTCTCCCTTTTTAAAGCTTATTACTTCCCTTAAATCTGTATTTTTTACCGTAGACCGTAAAGGATGACCTTGACCTTTTACCACAATGTGTTTGTCAGAAACACAATGCCGCCTACTGCGCCACTTTGATTTATTTAACAAAAAATGTATATGTGGGCAGGTCAGATAACTATGTCCATTTAAAGCTTATTACTTCCATTGACTTTGTTTTTTCAACCCTAGACCTTGAAGTATGATGTTCACCTTGAAATTTTACCACTCAAAATGTGCAGCTCCAAGAGATACACATGCATGCCAAATATCAAGGTGCTATCTTCAATATTTAAAAAGTTATGGCTAATGTTAAAGTTTTTTTGGACGGACGGACAGACTGACATACTGACTGACGGACAGTTCAACTGCTATATGCCAACCTACCGGGAGCATAAAAACAGAGGAACTTACCTCTTGCGCGTGGCTTTTGTTGTTATCTGCTATCGAAGTGCCATCTGTTATCAAAGTACAATGTATCCGCATACCCAGCATGGTATGAATAAGTCTTAGATCAAAATTACATCAATGTCAAAATAATGTCAGGTGATGTGGGTGTGATGAGAATCTTAAAATTGTGCACCATTACAATGAAATGAAAACACAAAAACAGGTTTTTCATTATAATGTAAACAATGTCTACTTTCTTCTTAAATAATATTACATTATTGTTTAAAACAGAGCCTCATTTGTTCAGTGTCATTTTGTGGACAAATGCATTTACTGCATTTAAGAGATTTTAAATTGTCATAAGTTGTCAACAATTTCATACAACAAAGTTTATTTCCAATAAAAAATTTCCATGAAATATTTCGTTTTTTTATAATTTTGTAACATAGGACTACAGGATTTTATAGTATATAGCAGCTTAATAGTATATAGCAGCAAATTGCTTCAGCCAAATATGGGATATCCTCTTTTTTTTTTCTTTTTTTTTTAATTCATGGTTTTATCTTTTAAATCAACATAAATACTCTGGTTTTTAACTTTTGGGAAGCGTTGGAAGAAATGCATATTCATGAGAACTACATCATGCTTCAGAAGCTGCCAAAAACCCATCTTGCGTTCGCTCGTAGATGGTCGGATATAATAGCCGGAAATTCACATGGAATATATTGTGATACACAAAAATAAAAACGAGCATTTTGTAAAGAGCAAAATCTACATGTTACCAGACCACATCTAGCGTTGAACTTTTGGCTGATGCTATAAGGAAACATCATTGATTTTAAATGTTTATGGGCTTTTCAAAGGAAAATTCTCACAGCCATGTCATACCCCTAAGAATAACATTATGTGAAAGTTTGTGTACTGCAAATAGTTCCTTGGGAGAAAATACTGGTAACTCTAATGACAGTCTGCATAACTACAATGCAAACCTTGTTAGACATTTTATCGTAAATTGCTATCAAAACTTACTGCTTATACACTGGAATTCAGCCCAGATGTAGTTGGATCGATCCCTGATCTTGCATTCTCGCTGCAGAGGAATAGAGCTTGCAAACAGCCATCCACACTGTGGCGTATGAGAACAGTCTTTGTAGACTGGCGCTAACTCAGTGTCATTTAGAGAAATAAGACAGTCGCCAGTTTCGTAGCGACAGCAATGCTGGCGATTCGTACATATGTTGTTGTTTGGGCAGTTAGGCGTGTAAGGTTTGGCACCATAACTGATCTTTTGTAAGGCAATAAACTCATCTACTGGGCACTCAATTGAGTAAGAGCTGGTCTGACAACTTCTAGGACTGTCACAGGCAGAGCGATTGTGGATCGTCGGAAACTCTTGTACAGAAGTTGCTAGACCTGGATAAAAAAATATTATTAGGGGTCATTACAAAAAGTAAATTATAATTTGGGAAAAAATATTGCTTTGAGTCATGCAGTTTTCCCCTAAAGCATTTCCTCATGCTTATTGTTTCCTCCTTTCATTCAAATTACAAATGTATATATTAAAATAAAAGTACATGTAGCACTAGCTAAATGATAATCATTTGTGTAACACTTTCTTTAGTATTTAATGATGAACTATTTTGTTAATTTGAACACTTACGTTACGTTGTCACTATATGATTACATTTACCTCCTCGTAGCAGTCATCAAAATGAGAAATTTTGCCAAGCAAGCCAGGATCAAAGAATTAAGAAATGTATTATGTAATAACCCTGCCAACATGTATATTAAAAGCAAATCTGTGACTGCCATATTCAAAACATAGAAGTAAAGGCTTATAGCAGAGTGTGCTGAATTATATTACCCATATTGGGAAAATCAAAAACCTACAATATATAACATTGTTTATGTTATATATAAACATATGTGATACAGGAAAGACTGGCTCGCTAGCTCAGTCTATAGTATGATGGACTACACATGTAAAGATCATTACCGCAGTTTGATTCCCAGCTCTGACACATACACGTAAGCATAAGCGGAGCAGTTGCCAGTTACTTGCATAATTATGAGTACTTATTGTCAAGCCAACCTATGAAAAGTATGAGAAGGTTAACTTACCACCATTATATTATTAATATACAAAAATCTGTTGAATACCGCCCAAAACTAAAACTGACAGAACTAAATATGCATATAATATACCTATCTGTGGATGATTGGGAATCTTTATAAATATTGGTTTCAAACAAAGCCCGTTTTAATTCTAGCTTCATATAATAACAGAAAAACACTCAATTATAAAAAATATGCTGGTGCTACAGGGATGCTCCCTTTTGTGTCTTGCCTGCTGCCCCTCTGAAATAGCTAGCACAGAGTGAAAATTTTGAAATTAAATTAATTTGCAAATATTTGATGGCGAACGTTTAGATTTTGTTAAAAACCTTAATGTACAAGAGATGTGTTTGTCAGAAACACAATGCCCTCTATTGCGCCGCTTTTAAATAATATTTCAATATATCATTTGGCAGGATTAGAAATTATCTCCCTTTTTAAGCTTATTACTTCCCTTGGATTGTATTTTTTTACTTTTGACCTTGAAGGATGACCTTGACCTTTCACCACTCAAAATGTGCAGCTTCATGAGATACACATGCATGCCAAATATCAAGTTGCTATCTTCAATATTGCAAAAGTTATCTCAAAACTTTAACCAAGGTTAAAGTTTTGGGACAAAAAAAAACGAATGACATAGTCATAATGACAGCAGGACTTAACACTAACTTTTTTTTCAACTAGCCCATTCAGGCTAGTAAATGCAGAACCTACTAGCCCAGACCAATCTTTCATGTGCTCCGACCAATTATTATCAAAACCTTTATATTTATCATTTAACTTGTATTTTCTTGTGCGTGGAGATGCGCAATTATGATTTAATCATTCTTTATTAGCTTGCCTTACTAATGCTAATGAATTCAATATTCATCTACTTAAGACATCTATTTGTAATCTTCACACCATTTCGGGAGAAATTTCCTTGGGTTTTTTCCTCGTACTTTCTCTTACTTTCCTCCTCCCCTTTTCTTTTCTTATCCGAGTAACACCCATCCCCACCCGTAAAGCCAAACTTAAACAACGACATGAACGTTAAAACCTTTTTACATAGATTACCGCGGTTGCTGTCAGAAACAAACGGTAAGTGAATCTTAAGTGTCGCAAAATAACAAATAACGTGTTACGGTAGTAGTAACAATTGTACAAGGTTAACTCTCTACTAAAAGCAGGGATCGACCATTAATATTAGTTTTGCTAATTGAATTGCGTAAATAAGATTGTCAAAACACTTCTAATCGATCAAACAAATAAAAATTATTTAAAATTGATAAATAAATAATAATTTTATATTAACTTTGTGTTAATGTCGAGTTTTATACCTTTATCGATCCCGGACAATCCTGGGCGATCCCGGCTTTTAGTTTAAAACGTATTTTTATCGAGAAAACATGTCACTTCGAGGAAACCAATCAAAACCGTATCTATCGGAATTCCGTTTAAAAATAGGTACTGACGTGTTTTACCAGGAAAACTGCCGGGAATTTTCTGAATTGTCGGCCTCTTATTGATTGCAATCAGGGGGTTCCAAATCTATCTCGAGTTACGATCTGTTTGTAGTCTTCGACTTCAATCTGGGATTTATTTGTCATCTGATCATACTGTATTAAGATTTTTGCATCTTTCAAAAGCTTATTTAAAACGCAGTTTATTGATATAGAACACATCATCCCGCCCAAAATACACACGACCGGTCGGGCATGTTACTGGGACATTGGCTAGCCCGGACCTAGGTACAGGCAGTGAATAGTGTTCGGATGTGGCTTAGTGTTAAGCCCTGGACAGACAGACAGGCCAAAAACAATATGCCCCCTGATCATTTGATTAGGGGGCAAAAAAAAGTTCGACTAAAAAAATACATGGATTTAATAAAGAAATTTACAAAAAATCACCAGAAACCAGATTAGTCTGACTTTCTGTGACAGAAGAATTTCACGTACAATGATTTTGTGAACATAACGTAATTTATAACGCCTGTTAAACATAAAAACTAACTGGTCCCGTGGAAGGAAGAATTGCATGGAAGGACCTTTAAATAGAATTTGAAGCACACACATCAGAGCTGTCAACATTTTCCCCCTTTCATTTATAAAGACTTTACTAAGAATTGCCAATTGATATCATAAAGAGGGGGCAACTTATGTCCAAAATCGTTCATACCTGATGCATAAACAAGAATAATAAATCCCCATATATCCATGTCTCTTTAGCACATGATTTATTAATTGGGTCACTTTTGTTTACATATGATACATCAGATTTACTTCAACATAAACTTCTGAAATGTATCATATGTGACTGTCACCTTCTTTTTTGACTTTTGGTAAACTTCCAATTAAGTATTAAATTATTAAATTCGGTCAACATTAAAATAAACTATATTGTTTTCTTTTATCGCACAAGAACAAATACACACGTTCCATGATTTAAACGATTATTTTATTCATTTTCTTTCAAAATTACTTCTGTAGTCAACTTCTTGTTCCTTATAATCCGCTCTAAAATATTTTTAAGTCGTAATATTTGCATGAGGTAAAAGGTTACAAATTGTACTATTGGTTTTTAAATTCGTCATTATTCGTGTCAGCGTCATGAACAATTAAACAAATCGTGCAGCCTTAAGCGATATCGTTTACATATTAAGTAAATCATTTAAAAGCATTATCAATTAATAATTAAACATAAACAATAATATTGAAATGCCATGTAGTAAACAAAGAAACACTACCCACGAAAGCATCGTCAACAGTTTTCCAGAGTTGTTCTTCTTGTGCTCAAAATGTTATTTCTTTAACACCAGGGGTGCAGGATCAACGGGGTTCTCAGGGGTTTACACATGGGCTGGTCATAATGAAAACACACCGCGAAGATATATATTTTTGCAAATATCTGAAGTAATTCAAATATGTTTGCAAAAAAGTGCATAAAAGACAGTTTTTCTTGCAGTTTGTGCAGATTATCTTAAGATTTAAAAATACATTATTGAATACGCCTGAAATTGGTGCCAAAATTTCACATTGCGTGCAGCATAACCGGGCATATATTTTCATTACACATCGATTTTTTGTCAATAACACAGGCTTATTAAATTAAGTATTTCCGATGTTTTTCATATTGCCATAAGCCGCATATGAATCTTTCTTTTATGCACTAGTTGAAAATCGTCGGAAAAATTGTTTTAAACAGTTGAAAGCACATTAAAAATCTATGATTGACAAACTTTAATAATTTCGCCGAATATCCTCATTTAATATCTTTGTGATCAAAATATAATTCAAGTTCACATAGTTAACACGATAGCGTTTATATAGCGATTTCTCTTATTGACCGCGAACTGACCTTGAAACCTTGCAGGTTTGAATGCAATGTTTAAAAGTGAGGTAACGATACCATTACTGGAACAACGGCTTGTTTAAAGCCTTATACATTTACATTTTTAACGCCCAATATCGCAAACAATTTAAAATATTTCCGTCAAAGCGTATATCAGATTATTGAACAAGAATACTTAAATAATCTTAAATATATAAGTGCACAGAAGGAATTATCGTAGTAATTAATAAACACATCCTTTAAGTACAAACGCTCTGGCGCTGGCAATATTCTTAATATAATGGGGCACACGCAAACTACATTGATGTCGAGAGTTGAGTGAGGAATTAACTCCTCTATCTCTGAAGCCTTATCATAAGAGATAAAATTGTTTCTTGCTGAACACGTCGTTAACATCTTTGCTAAACTCACTGTTGTATCCCTTTTCATACCCTATACTTCCTAAAAATAGAAAGTCGATTGAAAAACATCTTAATGTAAATGTGAAACTGTTTATAGATTGAACGTTTTCTACTTCGAAAAGTTTCAGGCCTACCGACTGGAAATTTTATATTCAAATTGATTTGTCGCATACAAATTTCAGCTAAGGGGAAAAGCTGGGTTTAACAGCTATGCCGAAAAAATCACATCTTACCGATGTACGTGTACCGGCATTTCTACCCAATAATGCCTCTTGTCCCACGGTAAAGAAGTTTTGCACCCGAATGTCGATCGGTCGCACGATCTGTCTGTCCATATACAATTTCGTTGCCGAAAGATATATCGAGAGTTTTTTGACATACGACCCATGTAAGTATTATGATCTTGTTCTTGGTCGCCCGGAAGCAGAGATGAAAGGGTTGGTCATCTGTTGGGACTCCCATCTGTCTTCTCTTCATGCTCACAGGATCCGTTCATTAACTTTCCCTTTAGGAATAGTGGTCCTTTAGTACCTTTAGGATGTGTTTATCCGTTTGGTCGGCTTCTAAACAGGGGCACTTTGGAGATGGCACGAGGTGGAAACTCGTTTGCATATTGTTGTTTAGTTATGTAATGGTTATCATGGAAAGGAACATACTTATGTATGGATTAAACGGTCAACAGTCAAGGTCACAAGGAGCTTATATTATGAAAAAATCGTTTCCTCACAATATCTAAAAAGGTTTAACACTCTGTTATCTTCATTTGTATGATGGTAACGTGGGCTTTTCAAAGATCAAGGTCGCAGGGGTTTGAAACCTGAAAACCGCTGCAACACAATATCTCGAGAACGTTGTAACCCAGTGTAATATACATACGTATACGGGCTAGTGTTGACGGCAGACATACCGTTATTGATTTGCAATCAAATTTCTAAGTAATAGCAGCCAGCAATATATATATATATATATATATATATATATATATATATATATATATATATTATAAAATTTACATATAAGGGACTGCCATTCGGGGGAGGGGGGAGTAAATATTACCTTATATATTATAGATTTACATATGCTTTACATCTACTGTCTGTTTGCAACAATACACGTCTGTGTAAAAATCAAACTTATGCAATTTGGAACATTTAGCCTCAATCTATCCATGTATCTATACAAATTCAATGTATCACACATGAACATGAATAGACTAAAGAAATACTTAAAATAAAATTATCGTGTAAGTCATAGCCATAAATACTTTCAAGGGAGATAACTCGTATTCTCTTATTTTAAGTATAATATTACTCCACGTGTTTTGGTATACGTGTAAAATACCTTAAGCGCAATTACTATGTAATTGGAGGTAATACGTTTTTAGTAATGACGATTCACGTTCATTTATATAAATATATAAAGATCAACTAAAAAGTAATACACGTAGACTGATAAAACGTTAGTACGAACATGTTTCTACTTAGCTGGATAAGGGACATATTTGCATTCTTCGGTAAGTAAATTTTTTTACTGTTA
The DNA here is from genome assembly GCF_020536995.1 of Dreissena polymorpha. Taxonomy (NCBI): domain Eukaryota; kingdom Metazoa; phylum Mollusca; class Bivalvia; order Myida; family Dreissenidae; genus Dreissena; species Dreissena polymorpha. Next base: position 22,314,450 of record NC_068356.1, on the reverse strand, counting down.
TTATAATAAATTATAAATTATAGTTTTAATTGAGATTTTTTGAGTGAGAAATTACAAACATATTAATAAACATAACATACCAAGCCTGTTAGTAACATTTTAATATTTATACTTGCTTTAAGTACTGGCATAAGTCTAACTAGAAAACTAAACAAACATGTAACCATGCGTTTGATACAATTCTTAATTTGTTTGAACAATGCGTTTTATGCTTTTCTCCAGTATCCATTCCGTAGGTGTGCTAACTCTCAATATATTACTAACATTTTCCCTGAAAGTACGACTTAGTTACGATTTCCAAATACAAGCATAAGTCTTTACAATATGTGGTACAATATAAATACAGTGAATTTAAACAGGTAAATTACAAACGAAGTCGTGCTAACAAGCAACGGACGCTACTAACAGTTGATCTTTTATATTGTATTCTAAATAGTACATATATACAGTAACATTGTCCAGGTATACAGTAACATTGTCCAGGTATACAGTAACATTGTCCAGGTAAAATGTTATGAAAATAATAAGTAAGAGACCCTTTTTGGGAACAGAATGAATACAGTAATACAGTAACCTTTTTTACAATAAGTTGGTTTACTATTTCGATTTAAAATTGAAAACATGATACCAATGTCTATTGGCAGATTGAAACTTATTTACGACACGATTGATCTAATTCAATGGTCGAATGCTTTTACACCAATTACACCAATACCGTTACATTTATGTCCTAACAAGTACCACACGTGCGCTGCTTGTTTAAGGCTTCAAGAGGAATGCCAAACTGCTTATCATTGGACTGGATAACGCGGGAAAGTCCACGTTCCTGGACCGCGTGGCAGACGGCAGGCTCGTACAGAATCCACCCACCCTGCAGACAAGTGCGTCATGTCTTAAAGAAATGCTGACTTGTCTTTATCTTTATTGAATATAAATATAACATGCCTTACCTAAGCATTCAGACAATAAAACAATATTTATCATTATTAGTTTCATACTGGAAGTGTCCAACGCACACCGCTTTGCATGAAATTACTCAGTCGCAAAACCATACATAATCACTTAAGTTTATTTCTTGATAACCGGTAATCTTTTACAACGTTTTATCGCTTATTCAAAATTCCTATTGACGGATTGGGCATCTGAAAGTTTAGGCCTGTGAACTACATTAATAATCGGCATCAGATGCCACTTTGAGTTTTTTTTCTCCAACTTCTTTTTGCAGGGTGCAAGCAACTGGACCTTGGGCGTCTGCGATTCACCGCCTACGATTTGGGTGGACATCCGCATGGTATGTGGTTGCGTTTAGGAGCATTAATGTGCACAAAATAACACATTAATTGATTGATTTTGAAGTGCTGCATAAGATGTGTCCATGATGTTGCTCAATAAGGTATAATCCCAAGGTTTATTTATCAGAAACAATATGTTTTATAATTTAATATGTGCTGTTTTGAAATCGTTGAGAGCCGAAAAGTTCAGTATGTATTAAAGAGCAGCGTTTCTAACGCCACTAAGCATAAATATGTTCGTCTTTGACGATCGAGCGATTAATATACTTGCATAGTAAATTGAATATTAATTTCGTGATATTTTTCATACTATGGATGTTTAACCAAACGCACCATCCACTTTCTTACGCACAGTCCGACGTATATGGCGGGACTACTTTCCCGCCGTCGACGGCATCCTGTTCGTGGTAGACGCCGCCGACGAGGCGAGGTTCGAGGAAGCAAAGGCAGAACTTGATGTAAGACATAGTGCTGTAGTGAGGTGATATTCACTAAGCATCGGTATTAATAAATTTGAGCATTTGTAATGATTGTAGGATTCCACACACAAGTAGTTTAGTACCACGTACCGCTTTACAACAACAGAATCAAATACATGTAATGATCATTGTCGTGGTGTCAAGAAGTTTAAAAAAGCACAGTTTGGGCAGTTTGTCACTTCACACTCGTGCAGTAAGCCCCGTTTTCCGACGACACGTCTCTCTTTTCTTTTACATGTAACATATATTGCAACACTCTCCCGATGTAAATTCAGAGCGTTCTGACATGCGACATCACGCCCGACGTTCCCGTTGCCATCTTGATGAACAAGATTGACCGAAAGGAAGCAGTGAGCGAGGAAAGTCTCGTTCAGGCGTTCAACCTCTACCCCACCAAAACAGGAAAGGTTAGTGGGAAACCTGATCAAATGGTAGGGCACTGGCCTAGGTGATCTGGTGGTATGGCACTGGCCTAGATAATCTAGTGGTAGGGCAATGACCTAGATGATCTAGTTGTAGGGCACTGGCCTAGATGATCTAGTGGTAGGGCACTGGCCTAGATGATCTAGTGGTAGGGCACTGGCCTAGATGATCTAGTGGTAGGGCACTGGCCTAGATGATCTAGTTGTAGGGAACTGGCATAGATGATCTAGTGGTAGGGCACTGGTCTAGATGATCTAGTGGTAGGGAACTGGCCTAGATGATCTAGTTGTAAGGAACTGGTCTAGATGATCTAGTGGTACGGCACTGGCCTAGATGATCTTGTGGTAGGGCACTGGCCTAGATGATCTAGTGGTAGGGAACTGGCTTAGATGATCTAGTGGTAGGGCACTGGCCTAGATGATCTAGTTGTAGGGCACTGGCCTAGATGATCTAGTGGTAGGGAACTGGCCTAGATGATCTAGTGGTAGGGCACTGGCCTAGATGATCTAGTGGTAGGACACTGGTCTAGATGATCTAGTGGTAGGGAACTGGCCTAGATGATCTAGTGGTAGGGAACTGGCCTAGATGATCTAGTGGTAGGGCAATGACCTAGATGATCTAGTTTCAGGGCACTAGCCTAGATGATCTAGTGGTAGGGCACTGGCCTAGATGATCTAGTGGTAGGAAACTGGCCTAGATGATCTAGTGGTAGGGCAATTACCTAGATGATCTAGTGGTAGGGCACTGGCCTAGAGGATCTAGTGGTAGGGAACTGGCCTAGATGATCTAGTGGTAGGGAACTGGCCTAGATGATCTAGTGGTAGGGAACTGGCCTAGATGATCTAGTTGTAGGGAACTGGCCTAGATGATCTAGTGGTAGGGCACTAGCCTAGATGATCTAGTGGTAAGGGAACTGGCCTAGATGTTCTAGTGGTGAGGCACTGGCCTAGATGATCTAGTGGTAGGGCACTGGCCTAGATAACAATTTGAAAGTCAGATGAAGTCATCAATATCATACTGTAAACCCTAACATGTACCTTTCTACCTCCTATGAACGCACAAGTCGCCCAATGATTGATTTTCGTAAAATCCACATCAAAATAAATTCAGGGCTTACTTGTCAGTCTTAGGAAGATCGTGCTCTGAAATAGACTTAAAATAGACAAACTAAATGTTGCTTTTCATTTATTATAAATGAACTCGGTAGACATGGTCTTAACGTGCTAATAAATCAAACAACTGTTAGTAATAACATAAAGGTTTTTAACATTCAAGTTCTACGTTTGCATTCATTTTTGGTAATTGTGTTAATAATAATTACTTATATATACGATTATGATTACTATTTATGAACATGCATGTTACTAGGAGCACGTTCCACGGGAGAAGCTCGGTCGACGGTCCGTGGAGACGTTTCCCACCAGCCTCGTCAAGCGTCTGGGTTACGGGGAGGCGCTCCGGTGGCTTGCCTACTACATTGAATGACCCGCTGCAATAGTCGCCCATAAGTTACCGGAAATAGACTTGCGCGGTGGTTTTCGTTGCAGGGTGCTTAATAATTCGGTCTAAGTGTAGAATCTGTGTGCAGAATCGGTTCATTATTGTAAGAATCTGTAATCGGATCTGTGTTTCTAGTTCAGGGCAGCGGTACACAGAGCAGAAGTTACTGTCAGCATTTAATTTAGTATTATCATATAGATGGACATATTGTTTTATAACACCGAACATTTCACTACTTCACTACCTAATAGTCGTTCTTGTGACACAATATTAATGCATTAAAGTTTGTCTTTGCCAAAAGATCACCATCAGGATCAGAATGATCATAATCATACTGAACATCATCATTTTACCTTCGTCATTTAAGGATTGTATGTAAATGTTATCCCTATGATTATCGTTATTGTTAATAGTTGTAACTCTCGGTTTGTTATATTCGGTTATTTGAGTGTATTATTTTTTAGACTCAAACTTGTTCAAACAATTTCGCTCATGTATTTGTCATTAATTGTGCCAATAAAATAACATTGATTTATTTACATCGTCTAGTTGATTAGTTTTAAAGGTACCAATATCGCATAACTCATTAAAAGAGCATGACTTTTTAAGTACTTGTGAGTAAATTTATAAGCAGAATTAATTTTTTTATGAAAGACCGTACTGCCTTATATATTAACCGCATACTATTATGTACGATCTGCGAAGATAATTTGATGTGCAGAGATAATTTGAAAAGTGTGCTTAAATTCTATGTATCTTTTTTGTATCTGCACGTAATTCTTCCCTTCATTATTTGATTCCTGTATCCACCATGTAAATGGGTCCGTTAAGTGCTCGATCACACGATGACGCAATAGCAAAATGTATCAACATTTATAAATAGATTGCATTAACACGACCAATATTTGAAAATTAAAGTGTTTGTAGTTGACCGTAATAAAACATACCGCTCTGCGTTAATAGGCTTTTACCACAGCCACGTGGTACAAACAATATTTATTGGTGGATTGGGTTGGATACACTAGCGGCTCCAGTGTACAGGCGCAACCTTAGTGCGCCCACCCCTTAATGTCGATATCAGTTTGAACAAGTTTATTTCGAAGCACATGTGCAGGTCAGAGCAGTCGACACTATGTCCGCACCACAATTAACATGACGCCTTATCAGTGATCGCTCCGCCCACTTAATCACGTGGCTCAGCGGGAAGAAAACCTAGACAAGCTAACACCAAAATGGCTTCTTTGCCTATAGACTGCATATAGATTTACGTGATATTCCGGATGATTTTATGGACTTGTTTAACACCATATTACACTTGTAAAGGGGTTGATGCCATTTAGTTATTCTGCAAATGCAAAAAAAAATATACGATTAAAGAGAACATCAGCTATTTATAACGGGTAAATCGGTACATTAACACGCTCTCAAACGCTTGCGCGCTTACCGAAATCAAACCCGTTATTACGTGTAATGGTGGTATTTGCAATAAATTAACACTTCACCGGTATTTACCCGTGTTATTAACAAAATTATTACCGAAACATTCCCCCCTACCCGTGTATTTGACACGAAATAGCGCTTTATAACTGGGAATTCGGTGAAGTTTTACGCGCTTTCTGACGCCGGATGGGTACCTCAATCCCACATGTTATTGCGTATAAAAGTGATGTTAATCATATTAAACATTGCTTATGGGACATTTATCAAGCACGATAATTTAAAGCGCAAAAACAACACATTAAGTTTGGACATTGTCTGATATAAATTAGCGTTGTACGAAATGGAATACGGTCAGGCTATTATAAATTAATAAGGCTACCAATATCAGACGCTCGCGCAGGCACAGGTGGTTAGCGTGTGGCTATGATATTAATTAGTGAAAACATCATTTTGAATGATAAATAATCATATTATAACGAAAAATTAACTTTTCTGAAAAAAAGATTTCACTATCAAATATATATATATAACAAGGTATGCAACTCAAAATCAGCCCAAAACGGGGTGCATCGCTTTGAACAGCCATATCTTCATCAATTGTGCAGCGATTTTCACGATCTCGGTCTTATTCAACGCAGAAATGAATTTCCTTTGTGGAAATGTATATGTCTTGCAATATTTTTACAAATGCTGTTTCAACTTTTAAGAAATAACACGATACACAACTCGTATGACCCAGTTGACAGTGATAAACTATTTAAACCTGCTAGAATATCCGATAAAAATATATTATAATTGTCTTTGACAGTGTTGACATTCAGTTGTTCGTGGTGACAACCGCATGCATTTATACACCTCTTACACTTCTCAATATATCTTTTCGGCTTTGGAAACGATATAAATTCAATGTCACCAACTAATCTTTCAGGATATCGATTGTCCGAGTAACATAATCCCCATTGACACCGTTTAACCATTTTTAATCGTTTTTTTAATGAGGAAAACAAAAGAAACTCGTTGGAATAAAAGTGAACCTAAACATGTAGCTTGTCTAGAAAATGGCGGACAGGTCGTTGCTAACGAGTGCGCCCGATTAATCGATCGCTGATTGGTGGATCAATTCTAGTGGGCGGAGCGATCATAGATAAGGCGTCATGTGTGCGGTCAATAAAAATAGAATCGTCTATAATGACGCTCGAACTACGTCCCAGTACGCACGAACTACGTCATTACCATGTATACCAAGTCGGATTCACGTAAGCATCGTGTTTCTATTATATCCAACCGGTCATATTGCTATGCGTTCGGGTAGGAATCAGTCGATGTCATTCAACTGACGTAGAATGCACCATGTCAGTAACGCGCTGTGGCAGTAAAATAAAAACGGGATCAGTGAAAGTCGTCCACTTATCATGTGCAGCAAGAGACTGAGCAAGATAAACAAAACTTATCTAGCGACAGTGAAGCTGTTAGCGTAACCAGTGAATCACAAAATGACGAGTAGAAACCCATGATATCCAAGGTTATATGAGACTTATATGACGGCCAATAACATTGATTTGTAGAATGGTTAAAGAACCATCATAATTATTTTCTTTGGCAACAAACTAACCGCAAACAAACACACCTGAAAATCAGCTCATTTTTATTTTGTCCACGGTAGCTTTTGTACACACATGATATTAATTAAATGTAAGAGTCGTTGCCACCTTAACTTACATAACCGAGCCATCCACGGACCTAGCAAATCCTCGGTCTTCTCAACCGGTTGCGTCTTATTGGATGGCATAACACTAACAGTGCCATTTGATATTTTACCATGTACTAGTGTAATGGCCTTTGGAGAAAAGAATATACGTTTTTTTTCACTCCTAATTTTAAATGTCTCGTGAACAGATGAAACGTTATATACATGCCTGTAAATCTGTTAATACTTTTCAAAACCGCAATGTATTGACCAAGTGCGTACGATTCAACTGAATCATACATAGCAATAACAGACGTGGGCCACAGGCTGATTAAGAGGGAACTGGGGGGGGGGGGGGCTAGTGTACCAAAGTTGCACAATTACACTTTTTTTCAATCACCCTAGTTCATGTCACTAAAATCTAGCTGTGTGATGTTCTGGATTTGGTAATTCAGTCTGACGTTATCATGCCTCTGGTATTAGGAAGCGTATTTTTCAAGACTGAGCGAAAATTGGCCATGAGCAGTGCTTAACATGTATGTATTCACAGAGTCGCATAAGACAGCTTGCCAAAGGGCCTCGAGTAGTAATATCAGAAGCGCACCGATATAAGATGTCCGGCCTCTCCGTGTTGCTTCTAGGTTCTCCCCACGTACGCTTTGAGCATAATCAACACGTCTGTAACGTGCTTCATGGTTCGCGCCACGTTCGAAAAGCCCTCACTTCGTACTGTCATAACGTGGATGACGTAATAAGGACATGCTCTGGTGTGGTGGAACTAACAAAAAGCTAAAGAAAGGTGATAAGCAAAATATCACGATATAATTATTTTATTAATAGTGTAGGCTGTGTAATAGTTTCTTAAGGTTCATGGGGGGGGGGGATAAAATTCATTAAAACTTCGATTTGGATTTTCTTCATTCAATGTGGTACAATATGGTCAAACTATATATCATTTTAAAGCTTAAGACGGATAGAATAACATAAACACATTTTTGACATTCAATATTTGTGTGCTTTATTCATATTTTGGTTTAAAACCAATACATTTTTACACTAATTTACAAAATCTCAATCTAAAGTTAGGAAGGATATGTACTACCTTAAGTTGAATAAATACAAAGCTATAAACATATACAAGGTCAAGTTAGCAACATTTCACATAAAATTATTGTCATAAAAAAACAAATGAGTTTTTATTCAACTACCTTTTTTGGATAAATTTTCTAAACAAAGTTCTAAAAATAACTAAAACGTAACTACTTTTTAAAAATCCAGGTATGGTGGATAATAAGAGTCAAATTCTATTTCAAAGGCTTAACAATTTTGTTATTTACCTCTCAACCAAATTGCAAATTTTAAACCATCTCAAATTGAAATAGATTGCAGACGACATATAAAATTGTAAAGGAATATAAAGAAATTGGCAAACCGATTGATTTTATATTTCGATTCCTTCTACCCATTTTGAAAGCGTGGCCATCGCTGTGCTCCGTAGAAAAACGTGCAAAACAAATCGGTCGAAACCACGTGCAGTGGTGAGAAAATCGGGTATGTGTATACACATACCTGAGAAAACACATAACTTATTTTGACAGTTTTGTGGCAACTAGTAAAACAACTTTTAACATTAATCAGCAAGAGATCGCACTAAATAACAGAAAATTGTCCCACACACGTCTTTTTTAGTTTATTTGTATTGTTTTTCTGGAGCCGAAGTGCATCTCACAGAATATCCATCCAACTTCCGTTGTTTTCACTTTCGTTATTAAAAACTCCGTTTAAAAGAATTATTTCTACTTTTAGATTGTTAAAGCGACGTATTATTATATATTATCATTATAATAGTATACCGTGATGAATTAAACGGAGTTACGTATCGATCTTTCTGTCAGTCTGTAAGCGTACTATTTTATGCGCAATAATATAAGTAATGTGATTCGACAACGATTGTAAACATTGGTGAAATGCTTCTTACATAGTTATTCTTTTGAGTGTTTATGAGGTCTGATCGTGCAGTTTGCAAACATCATCGGAAAGATTACAATCTAATGCATTTGTCATCGTCAACCGTTTGGAATGTCAATTAGGCGATGAGTGAGTTTTTTCTATTTTATTAATTTAAAAATGGCTGCCCCCATGGTGATGAAATGACATGTGTTCGAGTTTTGATATTTCTAGATATGTAAACTTTTTTTACTATTTAAGCGTAACTTGCCCTCGTCAATGTCGACATTAATCACTAGTTATATAATTTTCCGCCGAAATACGTGGAATAAACATGATTCAGATTTTTGAAAATAATGTATATTTTATTGTTAAAATCGCTTTGTATTTTGATTGATTTTGTGGATGTTATGATACGTTGATGTACAAAATTGGTAGCAGTTTGGAGGAAAAACATCATTTAAAGCATATATGTATACATTTTCAATGTGGCACTCTTCCTTTAGTCAAATTTGAGTTCAATGCTAGGGGTCCCACATTTTTCAAATTGAAGCCTCTACATGAACCTTAAAACCTCTTTTGATATATTTATCACAGAGGTTACATCATACAAGAGAAATACCTTACAATTGTGATGAGAAATGATCACAAGTTTATACCCTCACTCCCACCAAAAAAAGCCAGATTTTCTAATTTTTACTATAAAGTCTATGGTATAGATTTCTATGTTTACTACACCGCCCCTTGTGTAGATTTTATAATTTCGCTTCACCGCCCCTGGTTATGATGTGCTATTTATACTAACACACACGTGTCCACACGACGGCGCTAAGCTTTATAGCGAACGAACGAAGCGGAACTGGATTCAAATATGGCAGACTTACAGGCCGAAATACCGACTGTAGAGAGTCTATTGGAGCATGCAGTCGATGCGTTTTGGGCTCGGTTTGAGACAAACCCCGAGGTGGCAGCGTGTGCCCCCGGGCGCGTGAATCTGATTGGCGAACACACGGATTATAACGATGGATTTGTATTCCCCATGGTGAGTGATGATGCAATATTGTTATTGAATGTGCCGCGTGTGAAGGTCAATGTGTATATACATGTCAGGTTAAAGAGTACTAAAAATAAGGTCCTCAGCGGTGGTCGCTTTATCAAATTCAAAATTACATATTTACATAACTGAAACGCGCAGTGTTGTTAACAATGTTATCAATAAAAGTTATTTCATTTTATATCCAGTATTGGAGAATACACTGTTATTGTTAGTCCATATAAACGGACTGCCAGAGCCGTTGATAATTTTTGCTATGGCGGCTCTGGCAACCATTATATCAGCATTATATCGCGAGTATTGCCGAATGTCGATGTTAGACCTGGCTCGACATTCGTCCCAGTTCGATATTCGCGAGTTTTGCCGAATGTCGATGTCAGAGCCGGCTCGACATTCGTCCCAGCTCGATATTCGTGTTTTTTTTACCGAATATCGATGTCAGAGCTGGCTCGACATTGGCCCCAGCTCGATATTCGGGTTTTTTGCCGAATGTCGATGTCAGAGCTGGCTCGACATTCGCCCCAGCTCGATATTCGTTGTTTTTTGCCGAATGTCGATGTCAGACCTGGCTCGACATTCGCCCCAGCTCGATATTCGCGTGTTTTGCCGAATGTCGATGTCAGAGCTAGCTCGTCATTCGCTTCAGCTCGATATTCGTGTTTTTTGCTGAATGTCGATGTCAGAGCTGGCTCGACATTCGCCCCAGCTCGATATTTAGTTTTTTTTGCCGAATGTCGTTGTCAGAGCTGGCTCGACATTCGCCCCAGCTCGATATTCGTTTTTTTTTTGCCGAATATCGATGTCAGAGCTGGCTCGACATTCTCCCCAGCTCGATATTCGGGACTTTTGCCTATTATCGATGTCAGAGCTGGCTCGACATTCGCCCCAGCTCGATATTTGGGACTTTTGCCGAATGTCGATGTCAGAGCTGGCTCGACATTCGCTCCAGCTCGATATTCGGGTTTTTGCCGAATGTCGATGTCAGACCTGGCTCGACATTCGTCCCAGCTCGATATTCGTGAGTATTGCCGAATGTCGATGTCAGAGCTGGCTCCACATTCGCCCCAGCTCAATATTCGGGGTTTTTACCGGATGTCGATGTCAGAGCTGGCTCGACATTCGCCCCAGCTCGATATTCAGAACTTTTGCCGAATGTCGATGTCAGAGCTGGCTCGACATTGGCCCCAGCTCGATAATCGGGTTTTTTGCCGAATGTCGAGCCAGCTCTCACTCGACATTCGCCCCAGCTCGATATTGGGGACTTTTGCCAAATGTCGATGTCAGAGCTGGCTCGACATTCGCGCCAGCTCGATATTCGAGACTTTTGCCGAATGTCGATGTCAGAGCTGGCTCGACATTGGCCCCAGCTCGATATTCGGACTTTTGCCGAATGTCGATGTCAGGGCTGGCTCGACATTCGCCCCAGCTCGATATTCGGGGCTTTTGCCGAATGTCGATGTAAGAGCTGGCTCGACATTCGCCCCAGCTCGATATTCGGGGCTTTTGCCGAATGTCGATGTCAAGGCTGGCTCGACATTCGTCCCAGCTCGATATTCGAATGTCGATTGCCGATGTCAGTGCCTACTTCACACACCTTAGTAAGCGAGCCCTTGGCGAGCTTACTAACGAATTTCCTGGACGAGTTTCATAACAACGAGTGTCAGATCTTTTTTATCACATGCTTTTAAATGAGCAAATTTAGATCTAATAAATATTAACACAAAACATAATCATAAATCCCGAATGTTGTTTACATTTCGTGACGTCATTTGACGTCGCAACGTCATTTCAGCAAAATAACAAAATGCGATTGGTCAATAAACGAAAACTAAGCCAATACAAACGCTTAAAAATGTTAGTTTAAACCTATTTATTAAGCTCGATTTCATTGAAAGCCTTAGGCTCTCGAGTCCGTTTCCTGGGCCTAGAACCAGTACTTGGTATCTTTGGGGCAGATCTAAAGAACACTCCCATGGTGGGGATCGAACCCGTGACCTCCCGGTCGCTAGGCGGACACCATACCCACATTACACCACGGCGACCTTTAAAAATGTTGTATTACACATGTGTAATATTATACACTTATTTCATGGATGCGCGGTGAACAGTCAAAACTGTTTCCCAAGGTATCAGGGATGACTTTGGTACTGTTGCCCGAGGCCGATAGGCCGAGGGCAACAGTTCCAAATGTCAGCCCTGATACCGAGGGACAACAGTTTTGACTGTTCACCAAGCATCCATGAAATAAGTGTTTTATTACCTGATCAAATTTCCAACATAGAAATAACAGCAAACTAAATTGTTATTTACACACAACAGTAATCGATAAAATAAATAATTTTGACTGTTTAACTGTAAAATGACGTCATTTTTTCGACGAAATGACGTCATTATTCCAGCGGGCAACAGTTCAAACTGTTGACCGGTCAACAGTTCGATATTCACCGGTAACAGTTTAAAACATTTCAAATTTCTTTTTCAACGAAGAAATAGCACAAAATAGCACAAAATAATTAATGATCACTTATATAAGACATCAGGCAATAATATACACTTATTTCATGGATGCGCGGTGAACAGTCAAAACTGTATCCCAAGGTATCAGGGATGACTTTGGTACTGTTGCCCGAGGCCGAAAGGCCGAGGGCAACAGTTCAAATGTCAGCCCTGATACAGAGGGACAACAGTTTTGACTATTCACCAAGCATCCATGAAATAAGTGTTTTATTACCTGATCAAATTTCCAACATAGAAATAACAGCAAACTGAATTTTTATTTACACACAACAGTAATCGATAAAATAAATAATTTTGACTGTTTAACTGTTAAATGACGTCATTTTTTCGACGAAATGACGTCATTATTCCAGCGGGCAACAGTTCAAACTGTTGACCGGTCAACAGTTCGATATTCACCGGTAACAGTTTAAAACATTGCAAATTTCTTTTTCGACGAGGAAATAGCAAAAGATAAGTAATTATCATTTATATAAGACATCAGGTAATAAAAAAAAATATGTAATGGTTATATTACATGGGAAGCAGGGTATGACATGTGATAAATAACCATATTATATAACGAAAAATCAACTTTTCTGAAAAAATAAATTAATTAATTTCACTAATTAATGCTCGATTGGTCATTGTCGGCTCAGGTACTACTTACATGTACCCCGGGTACTCCTAAGTATACTTACATGTACCCCGGGTATGGTAAATATACTTAATCGTACCCGGCCGATATTAGACTGTAACCGAATTGTATTCCCGCCTAAAGTCCGATGTCATAAAACGCGCTACCGATAATCTTAAACAAACTTCTCTTTAAAAAAACTGCATCAACATGCTTTTTTTCGTATGAGTTTCGATAATATAGAGGCCATTTTACAGAAAATTGACATAAATGTGAATATAATTAAATAAAAAAAATAGTCGACAACGATCGATTTAGCGTTAAATTTTCGGGTACCTTTTAGTATATTTACCGTACCCTGGGTACATGTAAGTATACTAAAGAGTACCCGGGGTACATGTAAGTAGTACCCGAGCCGACAATGACCAATCGAGCCTAATTAATATCATAGCCACACGCTAACCACCTGTGCCATGTACGTATTCAAATCGAAATTAATTTTTTTATTACCGAACCAACTTAACTACTTTTTCATAAACAAGTGTACAACTGAAGTCACTGTTTTGCAAGTATATTAATATGACGTTGCTTTTCATTAGTCTGACAATAGGAAAAAGACTTCATAGTTTGGCGAAAACGCCGGTGATATTACGTTCGACCAGATGAAACCCAAACTGAAACGAGAATTATACGAGGTCACAAAATAAATGACGCAATATATGACGTCACGAGTTCAAATGTAACACTTTGCCCCGGTCTCCCCTATAGAAGCCCGTTGTGGCCTTCTGTTCACACAACAGATAGTATCCTCTTAAAATTTTATTATAAGAATTAAATATAGTCTACTCTTTTTTCATTTTACCGGTGTACATGACCTGCCTGGAAATGTGTGCCTTATTTTCACATAAACGCCGTTGGTGGATAAAATGCAGATAGATGCTATTACGGTAATTATTACAAAGTGACATACGAAAAGATACGTACAGAATTAGCATCACTTTTTCTGAACAGATCGTTTTTGAATGGTACAATTCTATTATAACGCGTGAACTTTACAACTAGCACTTATTTGCTCCAGTTTCGTGTCAACCATCCACAATTCAAGGTTGTTCGTGCAATATAAAGAAGCCCGATCTCTGTGTAGTTAATAATTAAAAGTGTACTCTATTTAATATATAATATACCTATTTCATTCATGAAAATGGTACTATATATGCTGTCAATCACTTACTAAAAGTAACTCACTTAAACGGTGAGACTTTTCAAAACTAGTTTCTGGTCAAGCATTTTCAGATAAACCCCGGTTTTCTTAAGATATGCAACCCAAATTAAATATTTCATTTACGTTATTTCTACTCCAGGCGTTGCCATTGGTTACCGTATTTGTGGGCCGAAAGAATGGCAGTACTCAGTGCCGGGTTGAAACCCTGTCTCAAGGCGTGGACGCGCCGACCTATGCGGAGTTTCCGGTTCCCAGCGAGCAGACGGCCCTGAAGCCGGGGCTACCTAAGTGGGTGAACTATGTGAAAGGAGTGGTGGCGAACTATAAAGGTGCCGGTCCTCTTATTTCTCCATAGCAGAGTCACATATATTTTAAGCATAATATCTATCAGAAGCAATGCAGTATATAATATCGGAAACAAATGTTAGCTACCGGTATATGTAAATTAAATCCACTGCGTAGCATTTGTTCAATATTGAAACTCGTTTGTGTGAATCCATAACTTCGGTTTAACTGTTCAGATATGTAACCAAGTGAGATAGAGAAAATAATGGAAAATTAAGTGGACAGAAGATAGCATTGTATATGTCCTCTGTATCTGTACTTTTATGAACATTAATTTACAGGGTATATTATGTTTCTTCAAATATGAATGAAAAAAAAGTAGAAAACAATGCCATTTATGCCTATGTATGTTACAGGCGCTGTGCCTGGGTTCGACTGTGTGCTGGCGTCCTCGGTGCCGCTAGGGGGCGGGGTTTCAAGCTCTGCCTCTCTGGAGGTGGGCACGTACATTTTCCTTGACCAGCTGAACGGCGCCGGCGAGAATGGCGTCTCCCGGAAGGAGAAGGCGCTAGCGTGTCAGAAAGCGGAACACGTGTTCGCGGGCGCGCCATGCGGAATCATGGACCAGTTTATTTCCATCATGGGCGAGGAGAAGCATGCACTGCTTATCGACTGCAGGTAGGGATTTGTTAAATTATTAGCGTCATGTTGTTGAAAGTCAGAGGCATATTGGTGAATGTTGAGCTGGTTCCCTTAGAATAACCAGCACTGACTTGTGCATTTGATTGCGCAAACGTTTCATGTTAAGTGATCGAACTATCGGGCGTAAGATCTATGAGTACATCACTGACCACATCAATTTCATGCAATACTGTGAGTTGACATTACCATTGTGAAACCACTGTGTCTTGATTCTATGGATATCTAGGGATATCGACAGGGAAATATAGCCATTACCATAGTGGGGGCACTGATCATTGTTTCTATGGATATCAACCGGGAAATTACCACACTGGGATCCCTGAATGTTGTTTCTAGAGATATCTACTCGGAAATGCAGCCATTACTAGTGGGACCACTGTGCCTTGTTTCTATTGTTATCTACCAGGAAAGGTTGCCATTACCGTAATGTGAACACTTTGTCTCGTTTCTAGGAATAACTTCCGCTAAATTCTCAACTAAGAACTTACACCTTTAAATGTATTTCTCCTTTAACTGGTTTAATACTATCCATTTTGCGTACAATTACTTTTAATAAGGCATTCATATACACACGCACTATCGTAGGCCTTTCACAGAATTTTGATGGAGTCATTGACAATAAATAATTATCATATTGATGGATGAATACTTGTTCCTAAATTTGACTTCCACAGTAAACTTGATCACGCCTTCCACGTCTGTAATAGGTCCCTCGAAAGCACCCTTGTACCGTTAGAAGATCCCGACGTCGTTGTCTTGGTGACGAATTCCAATGTGAAACACAACATAGAGGCTTCCGAATACTCTACCAGACGACGCCAGTGTGAAAATGGCGCCAAAACACTCGGCGTTAAAAGCCTCAGGGACGCGAACATGGAACTGCTACAAGGTAGACCATTAATGTCAGTTCTAACTAAATACATCACGATCATTTTGTTTAGAATAAGCTTTTAGACTGTTAATGGGGGGTTCATGAGACCAAAGTTTCACTATTTGTTTTTTGATAATTATGAGCAGGCAGTGAAGAGTATTTTTGTTATTCTACGATTAAATGTAATATATGAATACTGTAGATAGCATTAAAAAACTCGAATATTGTTGGTTCAGAAAAGCTTATACTACAGTTCTTCGTTGTAATTTATATCAAACTAGTTGTTGTCTGTACGGGTGCGGATTCAAGCGATAGAGAAATTATGTGATTATCTGTGGAGATTTCATCGCACTGTGTATATTCTGTCAGACCAGAAGGCGCAGTTGGACGATGTGACGTATCGACGCGCTCGTCACGTGATTGGCGAGATAGGGCGGACGGAAGACGCGGCACAGGCGCTTAGAGACAACAACTACAAGCTGTTTGGGGAACTGATGGTCCAGAGTCACAACTCACTTCGGTAACTATTTGCTAATACCGTTTGTTGTAAACACGGTGTGAGAAATACAACTCCTAAAATACAATCAATTAGAAATAATATCTTGCAGGGCAGATCGAGTACATTCAGATGGTAGGCGCAATAATCCCGATAAACACACAGCTTCTGACCCTCCGGGTCGCTGGGTTGTTCGTATGTACTCATCAAAGCTCAAGGCATTACAGAAAAACGTATTCAGATGTTTTTTACAATAACACATAATTTCCCATGTTTTGCGATCAAATCGTATTAACGTCCGTTCTTTTATCTTTTGTGTCAATTCAAACGCGGAGAATCACTAATTACTTCTAAAAATCAAGCTGCTTAAAACTCAATTTTGGTTGACGATTCGCTGTGGGTCATTGGAATTGAATGTTTAAACTATGCATGTCGTCCTGTTTTGTCTGTCTTTCTAGAGACGATTTCGAGGTATCCTGTCCGGAACTGGACCAGCTGGTGGAGGCGGCGATGGAGGTGAAGGGAGTGTTCGGGTCTCGGATGACTGGGGGCGGATTCGGAGGCTGCACTGTTACGCTGCTCAAGAAAGACGCGGTTCCAGACGCTCTCGAGCATATCAAGGTAAAACTCTCAAACATAGCAATTTACGACTGGTTTGAGCATATCAAGGTATGACTCGAAAATATAAAGGTATGACTCTCGAGCATACAAAGGTACGACTCTTGAGCATACCAAGCTAAACTGGGCCATCTATCGGTTTGAAAAGAAATTGCCAAGCTTTACAAAACAAGACCCGCAACGTAAATACATGTGCCATGTAACAATTGCTCAATGAAGTTTCGAACAATGAGCATTTGGATAGAATAACTTAATAACTATGTACTCAATGATAGAATTTACACCGTAGGTCTTATAAATAAAACTTCTTTAATATGTAAGGCGATTCTTTTTATGGGATAATAATCCGAGTATTAAACGCTTATTTGCAAGTGTTTCAAAATGTATTTGCGTTGAAAGCTACATAAACATATTTTTGGATGTTATTTCAGAACCGTTACAAGGGAACGCCGACGTTCTACGTGTGCGAGGCGTCCGGGGCTGCCAGGGGGCTGACCTTGTAATGAGCGCCCCACCCCGGGCATCTCAATTCTCCACCCTGTGTTGTGCCCGGGACGGGGATTATAAACAGACTAGATGAGAAAACCCGCTGAGAAAACGAAATTTTAAAATCTTGTTACTTACGGCAAAGAAGTTTTTCTTCGTGAACAAGTTATACATTGTATTGAAAATAATCATCGTGTTTTATTTAAATCTAAAAATGATGTTAATCTATATTTTAATGCCTGTTCCAAGAAAATACAATTTTTATGAAACTAACAAACTAATTCAAATACACCATTGCTTCCAAATGAAACCTCTGCCAAAAAAAGGGTTTACATATGCCGTAATTGGCCTCTTCCATTAGCGAATCTGTGATCAGCATATGACATCCCACATTAGACTGTAGCTGTCTGACCTAACGTCCATATGCGCATCAGTGTATAACATTGTTTCATTTTCCTCAGATGTATGAGAAAGGATATTCTCAAAAGTCTCACAAGTGCCTTATATCACATAGATTGTTTATAGCCTATATTCTGCAAGTAAATATTTTTTTGTGTTTAGGGGTTTTCAATAGTTTGAAAATGTGTGTGTCTAAATATTGTTGTATATCGTGGCATAACAAACATACATCCAGGTCTAAGGGTGTTAACTGTTTGATTGTAAACTGAAAAAAACCTATGCAAAATACCGAACTTTTGTTCTTGTATTTATAACAGTGAATCATGGTCCATACAACTAAAGTGTATCTAGTAATGGTGGGCATCGAACATGTTGAAGTCCATAGAATGTTGTTATGACAACTATAAACTAGATCGATAGTTTGTGTATTCTAGATTCCATTCCGTTTTATGTTTGGCATTAATGATATGGAGTTAATACTTGATGTAATGTTTTATTGTTCATTGTATGTATTGAATCTCATATTGATATTTTCGTGTATTCTACTTGTAAACTATGAGGGATCTCATGTGTTTGTCTTGCTCACATGGTCGTTTAGATATGCGGTTGTTAAAAGGTTGTTATTTTTGTGTGAATCTCTGGAAAATAAATATATAACAGAAACAGTCGGCTTTGTAATGTTTTCTTTTATTTTGCACGCATGTATAAAATATCTTAGCATGACTAAACGGTAATATCAGATGTTAAGAAAAAACGGTGTTCTGGAACAAGAAGAGTTTTATATTGAATGTTTTGAGCGTTTTAATGAACACTAAAACTAAAAGTTATCATATGAATCCCACAATTAAATTTGATAAATGAGCCGTGTTCTGAGAAAACTTTGCATAATGCATGTGCGTAAAGTGTCATCCCAGATTAGCCTGTGCAGTCCGCACAGGCTAATCAGGGACGACACTTTCCGCTTAAACTTGATTATGGGTAAGGAGGGACTTACTTGAAACTAAAAATACCATTAAAGCGGAAAGTGTCGTCTCTGATTAGCCTGTGCGGACTGCACAGGCTAATCTGGGACGACACTTTACGCACATTTATTAAGCCCAGTTTTCTCAGAACAAGGCTCAAATATGAGCATCGTTCTGAAAAAGTTTGACTTCAGCGTAAAATATAAATTAATATAAATGTTACATTAAAAAATATTGAATGTTGATTTCGCTGTAAACGCTTTTTTGCAATGCAGATAATCAGTCCGTTTCATATAAAATATAAATGTTACATAAAAAACATATTGAATGTTCATCTCGTTGTACACGCTATTTTGCAATACGGAGAATCACGCCAGATCATTTTGCAACAGTAATCACAATGTTTGCATTTGTTTTGAGCGCTGTCACGATGTGTAAATGCGCAAATCAATAAACAGCGCTGATCACTGTGTCAGTGTGTCACTTCATAGCTTACACAGCAGTTTCGGCTTTGTCGCCGACAGATTGCCTGAAAGATTGTGGACTGACAAATCGTCTATGAATTCTCTGTTTATAAATTATGTTGAATTATAGACGACAAAATCCCAATACAAGGAAACATACCTTGCAAATTACCTTTGTTTAATCTGTATGAAGTTAAGGGTCTTACAAATTCCTTAAACACAAACGCCTCATCAAAACGCGTTGAGAACAATACTGTTGATCTGATGCAATTGTGTAATTAAGATATGAATCTGAATGTGGTGCATGATTAAAAATATGTATTGCGTATATTTCAGAGTGTGTATAATAAGAAATAACAAACTATATTTTTTATGGCATGAGAAACACAATTATTTCTTGCAAGTTCGTCTGAAGTAAAACAGTACAGATTCAGTCCATCAAGTTCAACTCGTCGTTCGTTTTGACAAGTTTAAAAACATGAATAATCATGTGCGTATCAGACAATTCAACATTTAAAATATAAAACCAAGTTCTTGTTATGGAATTGACTTATTGGGTCATGCAATATTAAAACAAACCTGGCGGTTAAACTTCTGTGAAAGAAACACAGACCTAGTATGCGTACTTTAACGGACTCGGTATGTATTTTTTTCAGCTGACATGAACATTTCTTACAATTGAATGTTTGATGCTGAGCTTTAGTCGTAAGTAGTCGTCCATTTTCGATCGTCATCTAAATTGACTTAGAATTCTTCTCGGTCGCATGTTTGAAAGCAACCAGATCTTGTGTGAATGTTCCTTGAATGAAACTTGAAAATACTTCCTTTATGTAAATTGAGTCATTATAAACGTGGCCGCCTGGATAGGGGTCTAGGCTTCGGTCACCATATTTAAAACTGAAAATGCCGTGTCATTAATCACTGGTTGGGTTGAACATAAAATTCAACACAAATGTTCACTATGCCGCCATCTGAATTATGTTTCCAGGTAGTTGTTTCCTTATAAACATGTATGCCAATAACGACCTTTCGCTTCCTCTATACCAAACATTTAACATATTGCAAGAAACGATTGCTCTAAATTTGAAACAATTTTACGCAAATTTTTGCTGAATGTACCTCAAGCAAATTACATGAGATAAGTGACTCGTTAACAGTTTCCCTTTTTCCGCGGTTTCCAGCTGTCACTCGTATCGATATTAAGTTGTAACATGTATTGACTTATTCCGAAACATGCTCTTAATTGTGTGTGTTTTCCGTCTGATGCCTTGCACCCAGGAGAGTGACAATGGCGTTTTGTCTTAAAGTGGTATGTTCATGTCTGGGCAATATACCATACAAAATCCCATTGATGCAATATCAAACGCGCACAAAACATGAATGGTGTATAACAATTGTGTACATGTGTAATAAGTGCTAATAATGGCCCCATACAATCGTGGTCTGCGTTATACATATCGTAGAAAACAGCTGTATATGTAGAGGAATTTATTAATATTCTAATTTTTCGACATTTGGTTTAGAAGCTCCAAATGGATTTAGAAATCAATGAAAGAAAAATATAACATTATGTAAAAAACGCATTATTATTGCGCGTTAATTGCGTGGCAGTTTAATCGGTATAATCGGGGAATCCACCCCTCGTATTTTTAGTAGTAAAGGTACGTTAGTGTTGAAACGCATTACCCCGAAGGAACGCGTTAGTTTAAAATTTATAAAAAATCTAAAAATAGTGGTTAATATACTTTAGTCGTGCACCAATAACACGATTATGGTCTATAGGGTTTAAAATCTGTGACAGACTTATGACTTTCATATCTGTTTTCTAATACAGTCGATGAACAGGTCGAGTATTGGGATAGGTCCAACTCGGCCTTAGTTCGCACTGCACAGTCCATTACATTTGTAATTATACCCAGTTATAAGAAATGTGTACATTTTGGCAACTCTACGGTGGCATAGAGGTGTCATTCACTTCTCTTTTTTTAAATTGCTCTCGTCTTTTTTTCTATCTCGTGGCCACGAGTAAGCTATGTCGTGGCCACGAGATAGAAAAAAGAAGAGTGCAAAACTAAATAAAAGCGGCGTCCAATTTAAAAAAGAGCGGTGCTTCTCTTTTTTTTAAATTGCTCTCCTCTTTTTTCTATCTCGTGGCCACGAGTTAGCTATGTCGTGGCCACGAGATAGAAAAAAGAGGAGTGCAAAACTAAATAAAAGCGGCGTACAATTAAAAAAAAGAGCGGTGCAGTATCTAAAGGCAGAGTACATTAAACAAAACAGGAGAGAATTTTCGCTATCTCGAGATCCCGAGTTAGTCAGCCAATCAAAGTTTGCGTAACATGTGTAAATATTCTGTACGCATATATATAGCTGGTCAAAGCAGGCAAGGCTCTGATATAACATAACAAAATAATATTAGTACTACTATTACTGCTATTACTACTGCTGCTGTTGTTGTTGTTGCTGCTGCTGCTGTTACTACTACTACTACTACTACTACTACTATTACTACTACTACTACTACTACTACTACTACTACTACTACTACTACTGCTACTACTACTACTACTACTACTACTACTACTACTACTACTACTACTACTACTACTACTACTACTACTATTACTACTACTACTACTACTACTACTACTACTGCTACTACTACTACTGCTACTGCTACTGCTACTACTACTACTACTACCACTACTACTACTACCACTACTACTACCACTACTACTACTACTACTACTACTTCTACTACTACTACTACTACTACTACTACTACTACTACTACTACTACTACTACTACTACTACTACTACTACTACTACTACTACTACTACTACTACTACCACCACTACTACTACTACTACTACTACTACTACTACTACTACTACTACTACTCCTACTACTACTCCTACTACTACTACTACTGTAGTAGTAGCAGCAGCAACAACAACAACAGCAACAGCTGTAGTAGTAGTAGTAATAGTAGTATGTTATGTTATATCAGAGCATTGGTTTTGGGACGTTGGGACATAGCTATCTCGAGATCCCGACTTAGCTAACTCGTGGCCACGAGATAGAAAAAAAAGAGGAGTGCAATTTAAAAAAAGAGGAGTGAATGTCACCTCTATGCCATCGTACAACTCTGTCAACCATTGCCAACTTTTTTTGCACCTAACCGAATGCCTGCCTACATTCGCGCCATTCAATATCGGGACTTATGTAGAGGGTGGATAGTAATCTTGTAGTGGCCCATGACGCGATAGCAGATACGCGGCGTGTTTTAGAGACGGATTAAAAAGGATATATACAGTGGGTAGTTAGGCGGAAGTTGTGCAAACATGGCCGAGATACGTTGGATATGCTGCTGATCTCGGGCATCAGGTTATTATGCCTGACAGCTCTCGGAAGAAATGGACGGGTGCCAAGGTAAGTTTGTGATATACATGTATTGTATAGTATTTGGTCATCTGTGTGTATACATAGCTTCCGTTTTTAATTGCTTACGTGAGTTGTAAGGCGTTAATCATTATGGACTATCTATGTAATTGTTGAACAAGCATATTCACCCCCTTTTTGGGTGTAATATATATCGCTTAAGTTGTAGGAGTGCATTACGCACATACGAATACGTGCCTGACAATATCACTAGTTTTCCAAACGGATGCGGTAAGTTCGGCTGTAATGGCTAACTATGTGTTTTGATGGTTACTGATTTATTTATTGTTCGTTCAGTTGTGCAGTCTGACTAAAGATATCGATCTTTCTACATATTAAACCAAAAAACACAATCATTGCATTATGATTTATTTTTATGATTTATTTTTGTGCAGGCCTGCTATATGCATGTATTCTACCTCTTTACGGGGATCAATGTTATTGATGATACTGCTGTAAAACGATTTAGAAGTATATTGCGTTAAGTTAACTTTACAAAGTGAGCGTTCAGTATTTAAAGTGCGTATTAAGGTATAGTCTTTGGCAGTGTTAAACGCAAGACCCATCTTGTACACATGTACTCCAAGTCAGGTCTTGTTAGGTTACGTATGAAGTTTGCACGAGGAAGTAGATCCATATCTCTACACCGAGACCTAAGAAACACCGTTATCACCAACGTCATACGATGATCATAAACATGCGGATTTCTGAAGTTTTGCGGTATTTTTATCGGTATTTATGTGTGCTCAGGATAAGTAATATCACCCCAACAAAAATCGGTATTGTTTGTTAATAATTTAGTGTGCGATAACATATTAAAGAAGTTACAACCGTCCTAGTTTTCCAGATAACAAGTTCGCTTAGCGATCGGGGGGTCAGGGGTTCAATCCCCGCTTGGGGAGCGTTCTCTAATCCTCCCCAAAGACACCAAGTACTGGTTATAGGACCAGGAAACGGACTCAATAGCGTTTCTATAAGCCCGAGGCTTTCGATGCAATCGAGCTAACATAAAAAGGTTTAAATTAAGATTGGAACTGACGCTTGTTCTTCAGCAGTCTGTATCTATTGCGGAGCTGAGAACGTGAGCCCGTACTAAAACCTCTGTATTATATTTACCCGGCCTATATTGGGCCAGTATTTTCACCGTGTCTCCCGAAATTGTGACTTAAAGGGACCATTGCACAGTTATGTGTATGGAGTATGGACCTTTATTTTTCCTCTAGGTTTTAGGCTAAAACAAAATTGTTTTTGTGATGTTCATTTTTGTGTGGGGGAAACACACAGTTGTGCAAAGCTAAACTTATACGGTAAAAATCATGTTTTTAAGTTCTATAACAAGTGTTTGTTTTCATGCCGTTGTCAAAACTGATGTTTATCCTTTATTGTCCTTTTCGTGAGATTTGCGAGACCATACGTATTTTGTGTGACTTATAATTGTGTTATTTTTTATTAAGATACGTGACTGTATCTCTTCTCCAATTTTAATGCAAATAATAGAAATGCTTTCTCGATTAAGGTTTCTAATTCAAACAGTGCGTCAAAAAGGAAACAGTGACATGTTAGGAACATGATCGTATCGGGAAAACCCCCAAAACTATGATTTTTACTCATACAATTAGTTAGCTATACACATGAAATACACCATGACTCCCCGTGGAGAAAACAGACTCTTGCACGTGACATTCATTTACCATGTTAACGTCAACGGCGTCAGTGTTTCAGCGAAATGTGACCAGTTGTCAAAATGTAATAAGAATGAATGTGAACTCGTCAATGCTACACGTTCGTTCTATGGCTTTACGCGACTTCACGTGACGGTCGGCAGCGATTAACTTTTGTGTTTCTGAGGCGAAGCGAGAGATACATTTTAGCCGAGGCAGTCAATGGGGCTGCGGAAACATAACTAATATTTTATTTAAAATAATGCTTATGTCAAAAACTATCATGCCCATGGCGGTCTTACTACGGTGTAAGCGCGTTTGTTTTTAAGGTAATACTCTTCTAATCGATCATACGACGTCAATTGAATTTTATCGGTATTCCTTGTATGACGTATGTGTTTCTTCTCTGTTTAATAACACTGCGTTCTTTAGTCCGGCAATTATTTTTATTTGAGAACGGCTATTACTGGCAGTGTAAATGCAGAATATAAACACCTGCAGAGGATGTGATGAAGGATGTGCGTACGCAATCGTGATACATCGACTTTCTCCGGACTCCTCCATAAGATACAGACTCATACAGCTGTATGAAATAAATCGTCTGCTGATCCTGAGTGGGTGCGCACGCTTTGCACTCTCCCAGAACACAGACAAGACCCCTTTGTAATTGACGGCCATACTTTGAAATTAAAAAACAAACATTGCACACTTGCAGAACACAGACAAGACCCCTTTGTAATTGACGACCATACTTTGAAATTAAAAAAAACAACAACATTTGCACACTCGCAAAACACAGACAAGACCCCTTTGTAATTGACGGCCATACATTGAAATAAAAAAAACATTTGCACACTCGCAGAACACAGACAAGACCCTTTTGTAATTGACGGCCATACTTTGATATTAAAAAAACATTGACACGCGCGTTTTGGAAAAAAAACACACACACTCTTTTAGTCGCACTAAGGACGCTATGCCCAAGTGAGAAAGCTAAAGCTTTTTTTAAATACTCGTTGTTGCGTCAATTTTGAGATGTTTTAATAAACATATCTATCAAACAGAAACCTTAAAAACGGGCGCATTTAAAGTTCGAACATGTCATTTTCGTAACTGCATTAATGACTTCGCCTGCCAAGTGAACTAAAATTACGTTAATATTGGTTACTGACGGGCAACCACTTCAATCATTAATGACACTACTGATTGGTAAATATTCAGTTGTGATAAGTATTGCATCTCGTTACAATATTGGTAAGTGCTATACGAGAGCCTAATGTACAATTTAGAACCATGTTTAAAGCTTTTTTTGCAGTAACAAGTAACATTACTTTCACTTATTTGTTTACGAAGTGACAGCGTCGCGATTTATTCCTTGTTTCCGTGCCCTTATCAATATTTTCAATAATTGAGATATCAATTAAGTCTAGCCTTTCACGCAACTCGTTTAGTTTAACGTCCTTTTACGGGTTTATCGAAAGTCAATTGTTTTCCTTAGTTACGCTGTTACTAAACAAGTGAGTTGCGCCCCTTTTACCTCCCGGATATAGTCTCGCTTTGAACTTTGTGTACATGTTCATTTACCTGACCAGGTGTGCACTGTCAAATGTCAGCTCTATTAGTGTTTAATCGCTTTTACCTCAGGATTTCCGAAATTTCGATCGGAATCAGATGAATGCAGGTATGTGTTAAAATAACTTTGGACAGTTATACTGTTATAATTTGTCCCGTGTTTTGAAGATTCCTTTATGGGACACATAGTTCAACTCACAACCCTATTACGTTCTTTGTTTACAAATTACATAAATTTGTCTATTTATATCTATGAAATCTATTCGACGTTATTTGGGAAATTATGTCAACGTATTTAAGTTGTTAACTTGAGTTGTTTAGAATATTGTTCATATCTTCTAAATATTTTAGCTGTTGTAAATGATGAGCATGGAAGACAAGACGGTTTCATGAATACTGTGAATATTTAATAAAATAGTTTCATGAATTTGACGAAAGCTCGTATCATTGATTTTTTCACTTTATTCATGTATAAAGGTTTATAATTAATATATTGAAACGACACCAAATTAATGTCAATATGCATATTAATCACGCATCCGTTCGAATCATTATTTATTTAAAAAGACGTGTGAAACACACTGGCCTTTGTCCAAGACTTGTGTTCAAGATGGCTTGTCACACGTCATTATCTACCAAAGGCTGTTGATTTACCGACATGTATTTTTTGACATACAAGTGTGATAACTTAGAAACATGTCATAACAATACATTCTGTTTAAATCTTGATGTATAAAAACATATTTTATCGTGTTGCAACATACTTCAATAGATTGTCGGATATGTTTATCCGTGTCGTCATAACATAAAAAATATTGGATCATTCAAGGATCGATGAAAGATTCTGACATGTACTTACAGGTATTTTTTATTCAATCATATTTTCACGATAAATCACTTTATATTTTGATTTAATGTCCCAATATTTCTGAAACATTTTCTTGTATCATAATTATATCTTATTTCATTAAAATAGTCATATGATAAGTTTGTGTATATTTATTTTCAAATTATATATTTTAGAGAAACAGTGTGATTTTTTGTTTATTTACGATAATGCTTAACACAATAGGAAATAATACTGCGGGTCATTATTTTGGTTGAAATCCGCGTACGACCATTGTAGTCATGACAACACGTTATTTGCATAAATCTGGCTAATTTTGAGCGTTTAGATCATATACAATTGAACATCTTTTTTCAATTTTGGGTGCGTTTTAAACGATAATCACTCGATATAATGTGCTATCGGGTTGGTGAACACTATCGTGTCTCTACTTCAATATTTGACTGACCTCTGAATAACTCGGGTTCGGAACCTTTAATCGATAAATATTGCCTCGTTTATTAAAATGTGGATGAATTTCAAGGTCATGAAACTATGTAAATTTCAACGCACATTCACATGACCGAAATATCAAATTTAAATAATGTAGAACAAAACAGAGCATACAATAAACAAGCGCATGTTGGTCGTGCCTTGGTTGTTAACTCGTTTTCCCAAATTGAGAATCGTAATTTAGCGCTCTGAAATTTCATTTCAGTTGATGTACAATTTAAGTTTATAACTTCTAGTATTTATTTTTATCGAAACAAGTCGGCCGTGGAGCATTTTTTTGTACTGATTTCCCGCAATAAAGATTAAGTTAATTTGTGTTTACCTTTAAGCATGTGTGTTTAAGGTTGGGTGCCGAGACTTCCTATTTAGCAGACCAGCTTTAAACACAAACTTTATTTGAAATGCTTTTACCATGTTGACTTTCTGCTAAAGAGTATTTTACATGGTTAACTTGTATGGAACAACAATCACATCTATTGTAATTTATCACTTAAAATTATACTTACATACGAAGCAAACGATTTATAATTTACTAGTTTTGATCGATAGATAGTAGGCTAGCTATTCTGCAGCATGTCCGATCTTATCTTTGTAAGTATGCCTCATCCCAATTATCTCTTACTTAAATTTTATCTTCCCGGTAGTTCGGACCAATTTCAAGAACATTGGGCGACGTTAAATTATAAGTCAGTGTATCCGCCTTACGATACTTTCTCGATACGAGGCCCAACATTTATTAAGAGGTTTGTGCACTTTCACTTCAGGTACAGCAAAAGTATTTGATTCCATTGGATTTTACCACTTTATTCAAATGGTATGAGCTTTATTCATCTTCAGCGTGAACTGTATGAATGCATGCGATTCATTGCAAACGAAGAACACTTTAAACCCATTTATGCCTAGCGTCTAAAAAAAGGCCTTGGCAAACAGCGTCGACCCAGATGAGACGCCGCATGATGCGGCGTCTCATCAGGGTCTACGCTGTTTGCTTAAAGGATTTTCTGTAAGAAATATTCTATATATAGAAATAAATATACGAGACAGCCCCTTATTTTGGAAATAAATTGATCCAATTTAGAAGGACGAGAGAGTCCACTGGGCATAAATGGGTTAAGTTCGGCATTAACGACAGTTAACATTCAGCGTAAATCCTCAAGCTAAAATAAGTAGTCGTGGCATCTGAATATATTTGTATAACGTATTATTTAGTTACGGCACAAATCAGTTGTTTCGTTTGTTAGTGGTGATAGTTCAGCAATCTTTGAACAGAAGCTGATTTATGCCAACATGACGTGGTATAAAGGCGCTATCGTGTGGAGGAGAGCACTTAATGTCACATAAATGATACGAATTGAAAGTGACTTAAGGCTTTAAATAGTAATAAGCTGTACTGACTAAACTTGTTTTATTTTTCAATTGTTGTTTTTAATAACTCATTCCACCAAACATGCCCCGCGTCATGCGAAATGGGGTTTTACGCCATGTGTGCGTGGTCTTGTCAGGAAGTACCGCGTCCGCTAAAAAGTCACGCAAGATTCCGTTGCCTTATTAGCGGAGAAGGTAGCTCCCTACAAGGCTGCGCGAATGTCACATTTGGCATATGATCCCTTTTCGCAGAACGCGTGTCAGTTTTGTCATCATTAACTTACGTTGGTAGGCGCTGGACTTGAAGAGCCACAACATAAAAGTAATAGTTGTACGTGGGGGTTTATGTACCGCTTGGTTTAAACAGTATTTATGATGAAGATAATTTGAACATGACATATGAATTGCATTCATGGATTAATGTATAAGAAACGAATTGCTTAAAGTTATATGAATTCTGCTCCATAGATATGCATAGTGATAATACGTGCAAGATTTGAGCACGTGTAACCAGTTAAAGCAAGTACCAACCAGCGGCGAATGGTACAACGTTTGTATATGATATGATCAAACGTACATGTACATTAAAAGGTATAATCAAAGGTATAATACTAGTATATAAAGTGTCAGTAGTCAGTATCTTTTGGGGTAGAACAGGAAGAGGGTAATATTGAGTCTGAAAACAAAGAACAATAGCGGAAGGACACTCGCCAACATCAAATATGATGGGCTGTTGCCAGTTATCATGAGAAAAGTTTTGACAAACGATATATCGTTGAATATTATTTAAGAATGATGTTTTGTTTTACTAATCTGTAATATTTTCACATAAAATAGTAAGTAATGGTTTGGACCGTTTGCTAATGCATATCATAATCATAATTGAACTGTGTGTATTGAACTGTTTCCAAATAATATACATGGCTGTAAATGTACATTTAAGTCTAAACATTTCGCTTGTAAAATAGAATTTTAAACGTAAATGCGCTTCAATCTACTTGTACATCGTAAAGCGTGGGTTTCTCCTTATATACAATGTCCGAGCTAATGTATACAGGAAAATATAAAGTTGTGAAAATGTTGACCTGTGAGACGAATACAGACGGACTGGGCGTGAAAGTATCCTATCGGTACATGGGTTATAGAAATCTTTGTCCTTAAGTCATCGCTATTTTATTTTGTCTCCCGTTTATAAAATGTTTCCACTTTATTTTAATAATTCAATTATTCCTGGGTAATGTGTATGATAAGAAAACTATGTATCCCTTTTTCCAAATCCTTGGATGACTCAGTTTATTTTAAATTTAGTCATATAGTGTTATCTCTCATAAACGTGTGTGCATTTGATTAGAAAAGATTGCATGTTGTAATAAGAAGACGAATAAGGAAACGCTGCATTGCACGACAAACTAGTATACGTAAGCACATTCGCTATCAGTTGTTCCCCGACACACGCACTCTCGATAGTACGTAAGAAGGAACGCTCCTTTTGTTAAAAATCCATATCGCACAAACGGGGAACGTGTTATTTTCTATAACAACCGAGTCACGTTTCAAATCGTCCATGAAGTCAACATGGGATACCCGGCTGCTAGCTGGGGATTTATATCAATATATTGAATTTTGCGATGCACATCAGTGCCTGAAACTACCAACCCGGGCTACTGGCTGCTGTACCACGTGGTAATCTCGATCAATAATTATTAATAAATAATTCACTGGTACGTAGCTTAGAGAGGTGAATCACATGGTAATCTAGATAGCGACGTACATGTCAAGACAGGACATTTTCGCCGTTTAATACCCCTTTTCCTTTTAATATTTATAAGGCGGTCACTTTATGACCATACGGCGCGAAATCGCAGGCTGGCGTGTAGCTTCTACGCTTGCCGCATACGACATACCGTAATACCCAATTTTGCATGACGCGTATCAATTGCAATTCACCAATGTTTATGAATGATCACATTCATATATTCACACTTTACTATCTTGAAAGTGTTGTTAATACCAGGGACAGTAATTAGTTTTGAAAATTTAATTTTCTGAATGTACATGATATTACATTGTACACAGCTTTGCAATGACCAGGGCACATCAAACACAACATTCTGTCCGTATTACTCCACATATAGCGAACGGAATGACGCAGTAAATGTGACCGATACTCGAAGAAATAATGAGCTTAACGCTTTATTTTGTTTCGTGCAAAGACATATTGTACTGTTATTTATACCATATTGTGCTATGTCATGCTTTCTGTTCGAAGTCACTTTGGTAGATCTATATCATGAGTCATTAAAATAGCGATAGTTTATGTGCATAACCTGAAACCAAAACGGCATTATTGAAACTTAGCACGCCCTAAAATATATAACACTATCGTCTACCGTATAGTTATATATCGCAAAATTATATTGTGATGCAGCGTACGAGGCTCTTGATGAATAAGATATAGACCTACAGGTAGTAAATAATAATTAGCATCGTTCCTTACGATATGACGTAACAATGGGCGACTACGTGCTGGCCTGCTTCATTCGACCGATGATTTTATACAGCTTTAAAACAACTCTGGCGCAAAACATTATTTTTAAATAACTTTTCACATAACAGTTTATCGGTGTCATGGAATGCCGCTCACAAGAACCTTTTGTAAAGTCTTCATACCACTATGGATTTGTCTGTTAAAACACTTGATTCACGACCTGATTAACAGTAACTAAACACCCGAATATATTCCGGTCTGTCGCTTTGCATGATTATAATTGCTTTGTGTTCTTTTTGAATCATTGGCCCATAACACCACCCCCACATTGAAGAATAAGAATGTTATGTATGTCGATTCTGTAATTTAAACGTAGCGTTGATGACTTTTTTCATGAAGTACACGTTGAAACATATGCAGATAATATGAACGACCATGGCCGGCGTAAGACGCCACTATATTTTTAGCGAGGCTGTATTCGGAGAAAACCCGAGTTATTGTCATAGCCAGCTCGTCCGCCGTCCGACGATCGCCGTAGGCGTCGTGTTTAAACCTTTACATTGGCTCTAAAATCAAAGTGCTTCCATCTACAACTCTGAAACTTCATATATAGATGCACCTTGATGAGTTCTAAACGCCACACCCATTTTTGGGTCACTAGGTCAAAGGTCAAGGTCAATGTGACCTCTAATATCAAACTTTAACATAGGCTCTAAAATCAAAGTGCTTCCACCTACAACTTTGAAACTTCATATGTAGTTGCACCTTGATGAGTTCTACATGCCACACCTATTTTTGGGTCACTAGGTAAAAGGTCAAGGTCACCGTGACCTCTAATATAAAACTTAAACAAAAACCTTTACATTACCTCTAAAATCAAAGTGCTTCCACCTACAACTTTGAAACTTCATATGTAGATGCACCTTGGTGAGTTCTACACGCCACACCCATTTTTGAGTCACTAGGTCAAAGGTCAAGGTCACTGTGACCTCTAATATCAAACTTTAACGTAGGCTCTAAAATCAAAGTGCTTCCACCTACAACTTTGAAAATTCTTATGTAGTTGCACCTTGATGAGTTCTACATGCCACACCCATTTTTGGGTCACTAGGTTAAAGGTCAAGGTCACTGTGGTCTCTAATATAAAACTTTAACAAAAACCTTAACATTGCCTCTAAAATCAAAGTGCTTCCACCTACAACTTTGAAACTTCATATGTAGATGCACCTTGATGAGTTCTACACGCCACACCCATTTTGGGTCACTAGGCCAAAGGTCAGGGTAACTGTGACCTTTAAAAAAAAATGTGACAAGCTTTCGCAGCCGAGCGTGGCACCCGTTATGCGGTGCTGTTGTTTTCCTTAATATCATTTATATGAGTATCTATACAAGTACTTTATTTCGTAAATTGTACTCGGATTTTGAAACATAACATGCCTAGTTATGTGCACGACTATAACATTGAGTTACTTCAAATTGAACTTTGTTCACAGTCACTCTGCAATGCATTATGCATGTACTTGTAACATGTACATGTGCATTACCCCTCAATGGTACTCATAGTTCTTTACAAATACAGTTATCTCTTGTTCAACAATGCTGTCAGTTAATATCCGTTCTGCACAAAAGCTTATCAGACAACAGGGTGAGAGTTTGTCCCGAAAGGTTGAAACCTTTGTACTTGAAAAAAGATTGCAGGTTTTAATACTTGCCACCGGGGACTCTGAAATTACAGAAGATTAAGTGCCGACTGTACGATTTTTTCCCCAAACGACTTATCGATTGAATTAAGCCAATTCTTACCTCGAAACTCTTCTTTTGCACGTAAGCAAGTTTGGTTAATGACGTGTTTTGGTTGGGGTGTTATACAAGATTGGATATATTCATTGAAATGACGTAACTAGGCTTATTTGTTTAATTGTGCGCGTTAACTAATTTATCGTGAGCAGTTCGGTGTTGGTGCAGAAAAGGCACTGTTAATGCGCCATGGCCAAATAAACAATATCAAACAGACCTTCTTTGTTTGTATAAGTACGAGAATGTGAAACTAAGTCAAGTATGAAACTTAATTTAATACATGGTTTTAATTAAGCATTATTTTTTTGCACTTTACGGAAGGAGAAACGCATGTTTCTTTTGATGGTAAATTTGTTTAAAGAGACATGTGCAAAATCAGTGTCTCAAGAACATAAAATAAGCTGACGCTCGCAGTTATTTTCACATTCTAGCGATAGCCCTCAAGATAAAACGCCGTTTCCCATGCGAGTCGCACTGTAATCTTGCGATATTGAATGACATGAAATTATTCAATCCTTAAACTGTTTATTTAATACTTTTGCATAAACCTATTTCGTCTTAAATGTCGATGCTTCTGGAAACTCAACATTAAACAAAGCATATTCAATAGGCTGAAAAATAACGCCTACAACTTGCTATTGTTTTCAATGTAGCGATTATGTATTGCTCCTAAACAGAGCGGTAACTACTGTTAATCCCTAATTCAAATTGTAAGAATTGTTTTTGCTTGGCGGTCTTTAATACACGTGATACCGAATGTTCGCAGTTGATTGCATAAACAAGCTTGCATATTAGTTAAAACTAAATTCAAATATACGTAATGACTCGCGACATATTAAATATTTTCAAGTCTCCATTATCGCTCGATTGGTCATTGTCAGCACGGGTGCTACTTACATGTACCCCGCTATCCATTACCGTAATTACGAATCAAACTTCAGTTAACAAATATCTGCATAAACATATTTTTTTAGTAAGAGTCTCGATAATAAAGAGGCAATTTAACAGACAATGGACATACATATGAACATAATTAATTAAAAAAAAAAGTCGACAACGACCGATTAAGCGTTAAAATTCCCGGGTACATCTTAGTATATTTACCGTACCCGGGGTACATGTAAGTATACTTAAGTGTACCCGCGGTACATGTAAGTAGTACCCGAGCCGACAATGACCAATCGAGCTCCATGCTCGCATTAACATATTAGTATATTCTGTTTATTCAAGTCTGTTCGCGATTGTGTATGTCAAAGGCCTTGCCTCGGGCCCGTGTTGATAAGATTGGAATTTGCTGCCAAATCTGAAACTGATTGATAAACAGTTTGTTATTGGTGAAGTAAAGAATTGGCGATTTATATTATTCATTCCACTTGGGTATTGCTTTGTTTGCAGACAATAGGCAAGATTATATAGTTTTCTCAGGCGATTATAAATATCTGACCTTCATCCAAATAACAATGACAACTTCTATTACCCGGTAATCCCTTTATTTATAACTTATACCATTATCGAAAAAGAGAAAACAATATTAAATTAAAATTAGTTAAGTGAAAATACATGCCAAAACTGTTGAAGACAGCAACATAATTAGTTTTATTTCAAAGGAAAGAAACATTTTAGTGTTGCTTAATCCCTGGATGATGCACATTTTATTAATACATACAGTGAAAACACATAACTTGAACTAAAAATGTGTTATTTAACCATTATCTTGTTACTCATTCACGTGTTAATGTGTCACATTATGCGAAAATAGTTAACAATGTACAAATGTAATACTAATATAAGATTGAAAGTGTGCCATGCAATTTCGTTGATTATTTGTGTTATGAATGCACTATCCTGATAACAAGGCACAGCGGATATTAAACGTATACACAAGCTGTGTCATACGAAAATGGTAGGTATGTCATATGCGGCATTGTAGCTCCCGACTAGCCTGCGCTTATGAAAGCTGCAAATCTGTGCGTTATTAAGTCACTCAACGTTTTGTGGTCTCACAGGGTAGCTCCTGATCAGACGGCGCGATTTATTTCAACTATAAGAACCAATATAGGGATTAATTTTACAATTTCTCTTGTGAAATCATGACCTGACAAGTCCTAGTCAATCTAATGTTCCGTCAATGTTTGAAGTATTGTGAAAGTTTCAGTAATTGTATATTGAAAATCGATACGTTTAACTTAACCACTGACCTTCGGCGTTGGTCATTTAATAGAAGTTTAAAAGACGTGACGTAATATCGTCGGTGTTTTGTAATGCTAATTTACTTGTTATATTTATGGATTTATCGCATTCATGTTAGAAGTGGTTTACTTTGATGACATTGATAATTTGTATAATGTGGACATATATACCACATCTACACCAGTCGTTTGTGATAGTTATCAATCAGTAATTAATGGGATAGTATCTGTTTTACTGAGATGTAAGTACGACACACTACATGTAGCTTGTTCTGATATTGTTCGAGGACATGTGAAAAAGTTAAAAGTATTTCATTTTTAGCTCGACTATTATATATGATATATATATATATATATATATATATATATATATATATATATATATATATATATATATATATATATATATATAGTGGAGCTATCATACTCACCCCGGCGTCGGCGTTGCCGTGTCCGTTTGCGTGCAAATGAACATTTATAATTTTATCTAAGTTTGCGTACTACCCCAAATATTTTCAATGTCCTTTGACATACTGCTTTCATATTTTGCATACTTGTTTACCATCATGACTCCAACCTATAAACAAGAGCAGACAACTGTATCAAGCATTTTGACAGAATTATGGCCCCTTTTATACTTAGAATATGCATATTATTGATAAATCTATGTTAAAGTTTGCGTACTACCCCAAATATTTCTTGTGTCCCTTGACATATTGCTTTCATATTTTGCATATTTGTTTACCAACATGACCTTTACCTATAAACAAGAGCAAACTGAATCAAGCATTTTGACAAAATTATGGCCCCTTTTATACTTAGAATATGCATATTATTGATAAATCTATGTTAAAGTTTGACAAAACAACACTTACCTTACATACCACAATGCACTCCACCCAAACCATCCCCCACGCGCCCAGAACCCCCTACCCCCCCCCCAAAAAAAAAAAATATTTTTTTTTCTTATTTTTGAAAGATCATCTAGTAAATGCTCACACACACACATTATACCCTCCTCCCCCCCCCCCCAAAAAAAAAAAAAACACAACAATTTTTGTTTTCTTATTTTTGAAAGATCATCTATTAAATGATCGTACACCCACATTATACACCCCCCCCCCCTCCATGATGGCTTACGTTATACTGTCAAGCACTCGAATAGTCGAGCGCGCTGTCCTCTGACAGCTCTTGTTTCAATACATACTCTTAAGCGTAACGGAACATTTATAATTTTATCTAAGATATGTAAGGAAATTGTTCATATATTTTTTTAAATATTGACATTATTCACATTATTGTTGTAGAAAAAGTTAAATGTCTATCATTTAAAAACGGGATCCAAAAATTACATTATGGTAAACAACAACAGAAACAACAACATTTATATTAATAAATTAAGCTTAAAAAAAGGTAATTGCGTGCATCAGTAAATATATATCTTTTTGTTTATATTATTGTATTTCTGTCGCGTCATGCGAAAATGTGTCTAATGCCGAACCAGTCCAGCGCGGCTCCAGACCAGCCTGCGCATCCACACAGTCACACTTTTCATCACTCGTGATACTTTTACTTCAGCTCACAATATGTTTGCATGCTTATCATTGGAATAGTTTAGAAAAAAAACAAAATGGCATCATAGGTTTATTGGATGTTGTGTCTTGCAACAGGGAGATTACAGGTGAGATTCCAAACGAAAATATCTTTCCACAGACACTGGTTATCCCATGACAACAAGTTGAATGTATCTCTTAGGCTTTCGATACAATTATAAATTGACCATCAAATTATCACATTGTGTTCAACCGTTGTGTGTTTTCAGATGCCCTGCAAAATGAAGGGGCCGGCCTTCCACTGCTGCATGTGTGTGGTGGGGGTGTTCATGTTCATGGGCGGTGTGATCATGACTGCGACCGGCATCACGCTCATGCTCAACTACGGGCTGCTCGACATCGAGTTACTACCCCCTGATCTGGACTCGGAGGAGGGGAAGCGCACCGTCGGTATCATCCTCACCGTATGCGGGACGCTTGCCGTCACAATCAGCGTGATCACCAGTATCATGTACTTGTGCTTTAAAAGTAAACCGTCCATCATACCCGATGACTTAGCTCGGCTTTCATCCACACGCAATAATACACCAGACAGAGTGGACAATTCACGGAAAAATGACCGAAGTGACCGGCGCTCTGTTAGCAGCATCAGTGCCAAAGTGAGTGCCTCGAGCGTCGGTGCGCAGCGTAACAGCTCCAGCGCTGGTGCATCCAGAGGCACCACTGCTAACAATAACGACATATACTCAGCGGAGGTGAAACATCGAGGACATCCCAGATCAAGGCGCCCGCGAAAGAACATTCATCGACATAAAAACCGTCTAGATCAAATAAAAGAGGACGCGGTGTCGAGAAAAACCGTCGACGGGGCCATTGTTGATGACTACGAGGAAGGCACGTATCGCAGCGGCTCGTTCAGCAGTGAAATGACGTCAGAAGATCGTCAGAAAATCCCCCAAATTGTCAGCGAGGATTATGACCGCCCGCCCAGCGCCGACAGCGCTAGCACGTCCCATACCAGCGAAGCGAGTAATTATAGGTACCCGGAATTCGACAAATCCAGACGCGAAATTCAAGTGATGCCGGATTCACTCCGGGCTGAATATCAGCGCCAGGTGGAACTCAGTTCAAGGGACAGCGCTTCTTTGGACAATTTCGACGAAACGTCCCTTAACGAAGGGAGAAATCCGGATCAGTGTTCATTAACAAGTGACAATCTTAGAAGATTTACTCAAGAAAATTCTGGTTCCACACAAGGGCAGCGGTTTAACACCGACAATGACCATTCCGCGGGCGGGACGGACTCTTACCGTGCTGCTCAATCACCCCATTCGGAAGGGGTGCAGTCAGAAGACAGTAGTGGTATTTTTGTAACGTCTCAAACTGAAACGCGCGGGGTGATGACTTCCGGTCGCATATCTCCGCAGGTTGGAGAGCCGGAACACTTTACTCAAGTGGAACCAGTGAGCGCAAGTCGGACCAGCCTGGACAGATGAGCATCATCCTTGGTAATGAAGCATGCGGTAGTGGCGAGACTTAAGCGACAGGGCAGTGCCTGTGTTGTTGCTGCGTGTGGAAATTAATTCTGGGGAAATCTGGGGCTGACAGTGATTTGAAATAAGGGTTGAGGGAGGTTCTAGAAGAAGAGATAAGCAACAAATTGTGATTTTTAATTAGGGGCGAGGGGCGATCCAAAATATGTTGTGCTTTAAAGTAAGGGATGAGTAAAAGCATAACAGAATGTTTCCAGAAATTGGTCTCTCTTTCGAACATATCTAAAAATGTCTTCACAACAAGCCTATACAGCTATATTTTCGATTAGAATTGGAGTATTAAAACAATATTTTCATAATAACAAAAAAATAAACTATTTGTAGTTAAATGCTACGTTTAAATAATACTGCATGTGTGTCGCATTTGCAACAAAGAAGGCATGGAAGTCCCGGCCACGAAAAGTTCGGACAAAGCGATCGAGTCCCGGTCGAAATAGCTGCATTATTAATTCATGATTTTTTTAATCTCACTTCAAGACACATGACAATGCAAAACTGATCTCGGTTTCGAAAGCAGTTTTTAGCTAATGTTTGCAATATAATTGACTTACGTATGTGCTATTGTGGATTACCATAAACGCAGCTTTATAATATTGATAACATTTTGACTATTCTGTTTAGCAATTCTTTCATAGTGTGACAGTGTGCTCTTGTAAGTATGGCTATATACATGAACAAGTGAAACGCCTATAACATTATTTTTTGTCTGATAATAATCATGTTCATCAAACTCGACCAAACGACTTTTTTAAATTTATTTATTAATTGATTGTTTTAATTTGTTTATCCTAGCACTCCCATTTTAACTCATTCTAGTATTTAACAAATATAGGCGACACGTTATGTGCATTAATAAAGTCGTTGTTCGGAATGTATACATCTGGCGAATATGAGTAGGTTTTCTGTATGTGTCAGATAACAAAAATACTACCCTTATTTATTCTTATAACATTTATTTACTACACAGTTACTAATGTATTTCATAATAATATTGCATGCTTTTTTTTGCTCTAATGTTTCTTGAAAATATCATAAAGCCGTTTCTTTGAAGACCGGGCTTAACGCATATGCTTTAAGTATCACCTAGATAATACTGTTCAGTTCATGCAGGCTATTTAAGGACGAAACTTTTACGGAATTTTTCGTTTTAACAAATCTGTTTTAAAGGAAAATCAAGTCTATGCGGAAAATTGTCGTCCAAGATTAGCCTGTGTTGACTGCACAGGCTAATCTGGGACGACACTTAACGCACATGCTTTTCTTGATCTTTATTGTTAAACTGGATCAAGAGAGGGAAGCAGCAGACAAGCTGTGAAATAAAGAGTGTTAAATCAATGACAAAATATTACCTATTGTCATGTTTATTACTATTTGTTTTTATTTAAACGACAATGCAATTTTATAAATCGTATTTATTTTGTGTCATATTATATTCTTCTGATGTTTTCATAATTTCCTTTTAATGTTTACTGTTAGTGGTCAGCTGTCTATAACATGGTCGTTTGTGTAATAAAAACAGGTTTTCAGTATCACATAATTTACCTTTTCAAATGTTTATTCAAATCATATTTAGTACATTGCTTACAATTATTTCTGTGTCTATTGTAATGCGCATTTAAAATTAAGTTGGCCTTCAAAACTGAATATGTTACACTCTCGCATTGAAACGTTCGCTTATGTTGGATTTTTAGCTCGACTATTATATATGAAATATATATAGTGGAGCTATCCTACTCACCCCGGCGTCGGCGTTTCCGTTCCGTTCCGTGCTGTTCCCTTCCGTTACGTTCCGTGCCGTGCCGTGCCGTGCCGTTAGCGTGCAAATGTTAAAGTTTTTGTACTACCCCAATTATTTTCATTGTCCCTTGACATATTGCTTTCATATTTTGCATACTTGTTTACCAACATGACCCCAACCTATAAATAGGAACAGACTACT
This sequence comes from Dreissena polymorpha, assembly GCF_020536995.1. Taxonomy (NCBI): domain Eukaryota; kingdom Metazoa; phylum Mollusca; class Bivalvia; order Myida; family Dreissenidae; genus Dreissena; species Dreissena polymorpha. The sequence goes on along the minus strand of NC_068356.1, from coordinate 22,274,091 downwards.
CTATCAAGCATTTTGTCATAATTATGGCCCCTTTTCCACTTAGAATATGCAGAAAAAGTTAAAGTTTGCATACTACCCCAAATATGTCCCTTGACATATTGCTTTCATATCTTGCATACTAGTTTACCATCATGACCCCACCTATAAACAAGAGCATACAACTGTATCAAGCAATTTGACAGAATAAATGCCCCTTTTATACTTAAAATATGCATATTATTGATAAATCTATGTTAAACTTTGCGTACTACCCCAAATATTTCCTATATCCTTTGACATATTGCTTATATATTTTGCATACTTGTTAACCAACATGACCCCAACCTATAAACAAGAGCAGACCACGGTATCAAGCATTTTGACAAAATTATGGCCCCTTTTACACTTAGATAATTGAACATTTTGCTTTAAATTGCCATAACTTCTTTATTTATGATCACATTTTATTATAACTTTGACAGAACAACACTTACCTGAATACCACAATGGATTCCACCCAAAAAAAAAACCACGCCCCTACCCAGAATCCCTCCCCCCCAACCGCCCCCCCCCCAATTTTTTTTTTAAACATCATCTAATAAATTACCCCACCCCACATTATACCCCCTCTCACCCCCCTACCCCCCAACCTCCCCGCCCCCCCCCAATTTTGTTTTAACATCTAATAAATTACCCACCCCACATTATACCCTCCTACCCCCCCAACCCCCCCCCCCCGAATTTTTTTTTAACATCATCTAATAAATAACCCCCCCCCCCCCACATTATACCCCCTCTCCCCCCTGCTCTCCCCTACCCCCCCCCCCCCAATTTTTGTTTTCCTTTTTTTATTTTTGAAACATCGTCTAATAAATGACCAAACCCCACATTATACCCCCTCTCAACCCCCCCCCCGAAAGTTTTTGTATTTTCCTTCTTTTTTTTGGAAAGATCGTCTAATAAATTATTGAATATGAACAATTTCCCCATGATGGCTTCCGTTATACTGTCAAGCACTCGAATAGTCGAGCGCGCTGTCCTCTGACAGCTCTTGTTGCCTTTCTGAACAATGCAATGTGTAAAATACTGGTCATAATATTTATTAGTATTTTCAGTTGAATAAATGCTACCAATTTGCATTATAAGTAACGCCCTTTAAATATTTTTCAATAAGTTTCTGATGGGGGGGGGAGCGATGGTGGGTAGGGGGCTTGAACATTCCGGATTATTATACATGCGTTACTTTTATGATGACTGTTGACATTTATTATTAATAAATGTACATATTAGTCATATGTGATTTGTTATAGATGTATTACACATATTTAACTTTTGTTGTCTATAATGAAATATTTAGTCGATTATGGTTGTATTACTTAAGCTTTCTAGCCGGCCATATATATCTTAATGCATAAATCTAGTTAGCTCTATGCATAATAATATATTATTAGATCTTCTATTGATTAGTATGTATGTTTTGTTGTTGATTTATTAATATGTGATAATTTCATTACATTCGCATTTCTCGTTCATTTGTTTACTGCAAGGGGACAGTATATATAGGGAAACGTTATTTTTCCAATAAATTACAATGATTTTTTTCGAAATCCGTGTACTTTTCAATGCATGTTATGAAGTAGAACTCACGGTTACAGTCTATTTCTGTGAGCAATAGCTCTTCCTATTAAATGTTAATAAGTCCATATTATTGTCTTGTGGTTTCTTGCTCCATATACTACTCTTATGTTACCTAAAACCATATTATTCTCATGTGTTAACAAAGTTAAGTTTATTATTTGTGTCGACTAAGTGAACATTATTATCTCTTACTTACTTCCCCTTTGAGCTTTTCAAAGGATACCAAATTAGATCGAAGTAGATTCTTCATGTGTTGATGGCGTCAACAGTTACGATGACGTCTAGTTTGGTGACATTACCTAGAAATGTCATTGTTGCTGGTAGAGTGCGATATCTCCATGGTTTTAGTGTTCTAACTGAATAACAACATTGAAAACTAGTGCACAATTTGTCTTGTAAGGCTAGACAGATTCGGCGAGTTCGCAATGGTGTAGTGGATATTGCGTCCGTCTAGCGATCGGAGGGTCACGGGTTCGATCCCCACTTTTAGGAGTGTTCTTAAGAGCTCACCCACAAACACCAAGTACTTGTTCTACTCAGGCCCAAGACTCATTGAATAGTCAAATTGCGTCGATGATCCCACTGCAATTAATGGGAAGAAGACGTTCGAGACTAGCTTGCACAATGACGTTTTGACGTTTGCTAATGCGAGCGTCCTTCAGTCAGAGCTTTTTCAGACTATAATGTCATTATTCAGGCTTCCGACGGTCATTTTCCTGGACTTTCAAACAAGTTTCATGTACACCAATAGGCCAGTTGGATTCCAAAATGAAGCTTAACTGCACTCTGCATAATGAGAACGCATCAGATTATATCCGTGTAACATCAACATGGAAAGTATTTTATGGTCCATGAAGGAAGATTCTTTTACATTAAAGAACAATAAGCGTTACTGATAGAGTAGACTCCGTTCAATTGATACAGAAGAATCAGTTCCATTAATAAAGAAGAATATGCTCCATTGATAAAGAATACTTGGGTTCATTGATCAAGAAAAATCAGTTCCATTGGTAACGAAGAATCAGTTTCAAAGATAAAGGAAACTCATTTATACTTAAATAACTCCACACAATTTATAATGAAAAGGGGTTTAAATATATGGGTTTATTACGGCACTTTATAACGTAGAAAATGATTAACATCACATTAAAATGAAACAACTGGCTTAAACTACACCATTAAACTTTTTTGACGGAACGTTGATTTTGTTATTCGCAAGCTAGGCGCAAAGTGAGTTTAAATAGCGGCTATAAATTTGTTAGCAAAGATTTTGTTTTAAAATTATTGATAACGTGGTTTTCGTTCCTTTTATATCATTGACATCAGATAAAGGCGTTCCCACGGTATGTCGCATGTTGTATGTAGTAAACAAAGACGACCTTTATATAAGTGTAGAACACCAACAATGTTGCTCATTCAAGCGAAAGTGTGTTACTCGCTTGGTCAGATTCAACTTCAACGATTAAGATTGATTAGCTTTCGCAACAATGCTTACCGAATTGTATGCAGTATCCATTTAGATGTTTGATGATAGGATCTGTATAACAAAATGTGTAACAAAATGGCCACTTGTGTTAGATCGTTTTAGCACATGTTTTTAAATACAAAAAACTTGATAATTTAGCAAAATGATAGCAACTCGTAAAAGTTTTTACTTAAATGAGGTCATGGGATCTTTATCGTTTGATATGATCCTAAATCTGCGTGATTAACAATATGATCCTGCCACTGCTAGATGAACAATATTTTCATACCACTGCTAAATAAACACTATGATGATATCAATGCTAGATGAACGATTTGATCCTACCACTGCAAGATACACAATATGATCCTACCACTTCTAAGTTAACAATATGATCCTACCACTGCTAGATAAGCTATATGATCATACTACTGCTAGATGCACAATAAGATCATTCAGCTGCTATGTGAAAAATATGATCCTACTACAACAAGGTTAACGATATGATCCTATTACTGCGAGGCAAACAATATGATTATACCAATACAAAGTGGACAATATGATCATACAACTGCAAGATGAATAATACGATCCTATCATTGCAAGGTTTATAATATGTTCTACCACTGCTAGGTAAAAAATATGATCCTACCACTGCATGATGAACAATATGATCCTGCCACTTCTAAGTTAACAATATGATTGTACCACTGCAAAATGAACAATATCATCATACCACTGCAAGGTCCACATCGTGATCCTACCACTGCTAGATAAACTATATGACCCTACACCTGCTAGATGAATACAATGATCATATCACTGTAAAATAAACAATAAGATCCTATCACTGATTGATAAACTAAATGATCCTACCACTGCTAGGTGAACAATATGATTTTACCTCTGCTTATAGACAATATGATTCTACCACTGCAAGGTACACAATAAAATCCTACCACTTCTAGATTAACAATATGATCCTAGCACTGCTAAATGACAATATGATACCACAACTGTTAGGTGAACAATATGATAATACCACTGTATGATCATACCACTGCTATGTAGACAATTTGATACTACCACTGCTAGATGAACAATATGATCCTACGCCTGTTAGATAAACAATATGGTCCTACCACTGCATGGTACACATAATGATCCTACTACTGCAAGGTGAACAATATGATCCAACCACTGCTAATTGAACAATATGATCTTACCAATGCTAGGTGAACAATGTGATCCTAGTACTACAAGGTGAACAATATGATTCTACCACTTCTAGGTGAATAATATGATCATACCACTACAAGGTGAACAATATGATCCTACCACCGCTAGGTGAACAATATGATTCTAGTACTGCAAGGTGAAAACTATGACCCTACCGCTGCAAGTTGAAAATATGATCCTACTTCTGCAAGGTGAACAATATGATCCTACCACTGCAAGGTGAACAATATGATCATACTTATGCAAGGTTAACAATATGATCCTACCACTTCAAGGTGAATAATATGATCCTTCCACTGCAAGGTGAACACTATGATCCTACAACTGCAAAGTGAAATTATAATCCTAGTTCTGCAAGGTAAACAATATGATCCTACCACTTCGAGGTGAATAATATGATCCTTCCACTGCTAGATGAACAATGTGATCATACCAATCCTAGGTGAACAAATGATCCTGGTACTGCAAGGTGAACAATATGATCCTACCACCGCTAGGTGAACAATATGATTATAGTACTGCAAGGTGAACAATATGATCCTTCCACTGCTAGGTGAACAAAATGACCCTACCACTGCTAGATGAACAATATGATCCTACCACTACTAGGTGAACAATATGATCATACCACTGCTAGGTGAACAATATGATCCTTCCACTACTAGGTGAACAATATGATCGTACCACTGCAAAGTGAACAATATGACCCTACCACTGCAAGGTGAACAATATGATCCTACCACTGATAGGTGAACACTGTGATCATATTCAGTTAGGTGAACACTATAAATATACCACTGATTAGGGAACACTACGATTCCAGCACTGCTATGGAAATATTAAGTTCCTAGCAAGCTAGGTGAAAATTATGATTGCGCCAATCTTTTCCTTTGTGTAAATGTCGAGTTTCAAATACTTGGTTTATTGACCTTGCTATGCTTAACTGTTTATAAAGGTGATACTGTCCTTAGATATCGAACACACTCTTAAGAATTTGAGTCATGGATATCTGAAGAGATTGTTCAAATACAACTGTATTTGCATATTGAAATGGTTGAAGACGTACAATTATATATACATGTACGTTATCTTGATCTTCAGACAAACATGTCAAAATTTGTTGACGCAAAAGTACAGTCGTGAAATAGTGTTTTTATTCTACAATAACATGTAGTGTTGGATTGTTCTTAGAAACGGGCAACATATCAGGTTGTAGTTAAATTATTTAAAAACAATCATCGTGTATTATTGTCACGGCTTTTTGATGTTGCTCTGTAAATACAATTATAAAAAAACTTCAAATCAACTTTTGCATAAACCGGTGACAATATTGGAAAATAAACAGAAATAGTAAAACAAGTGTTTCATGGTCTCGTGTTTTTGTGTACTGAGGGGGGGGGGGGGGGCGGGGCGGGGCGGAAACCAATACAATTGTTATGATGCACACCTTAAGTGAACAAGTAATATTCTCTAACAAATACAGATGTGATATTAGAAATGCTATCGTGTAATCGATGTTTGGATTTATTTTACAAAATAACTGCAAAAGACTTGATAAGCCACTTTTGAACAAGAATGTTAAGCGACAGCATGTCCACAACTTGTATTGGCTATACGTTTTATTTTACCATGAACATGTAATCGCTCTTGAAATAGAGCATTGAATTATCATAATGTATAATTCGTGTTAACAATATATACGTATTATTCATGTAAATTATATTTATTTTATTAAATTCATATTAAATTCATATTTATTTTTAATATTAAAATATATACAAACAGAAAATAAATAACTTATGCTGGTTGAAACACAAACACAATAGAAGGGAGGTAAGTCCAACAATAATTTATTTTCTTCGGACGGAATTGGAATGAAAAAAATACTGCAGAAAACAATCAACACATCAAAAACAAATCACAGATATGCTCAAAATATCCGACCAGCAGAAACCGTGAATAACCAGCAGCAACAAAAGCTGCTGTAAAAACTCATTTAGAATAATGTATATTGCAGGCTAATTTTATATAACATTTCGTTTACAATTACAACGCTTACAATTACATTTTAAAAAGGGTAAACTGCAAATATGCAATTCTTATATAAGGAAATACATAAGCACGTTGGTAGGCGTCAGTATATTTCTTTTCACAACAAATTCAAACTAGAAATGGCGCGGAAGAGGCCGACGCGTATCCCCACGCCGCATGTTTAACCCAGGGACGCCCCATGGTTGGTAATGGGGCCATGCATAGCTGAGATTGACCGTATTGTCATAAGAGAAGTTAAGTATCAATTAGAAGTGAATCGGTGTAGAAATGAAGAAATTATAGTAAAAGGTAATTTTGGGTGGGTGTGGCCTATGTGGGCGGGGCGCCACAGGGTTGGTAATGGGGCCATGCATAGTCGAGATTGTCAGTATTGTCATAAGAGAAGTTCAGTATCAATTTGAAGTGAATCGGTGTAGAAATGAAGAAATTAAAGTTAAAGGCCATTTTGGGTGGGTGTGGTCTATATGGGTGTGGTCTATGTGGGCGTGGCACCCCAGGGTTGGTACTGGGGCCATGCATAGTTGAGATTGACCGTATTGTCATAAGAGAGGTTCAGAATCAATTTGAAGCGAATCGGTGTAGAAATTAAGAAATTATAGTAAAAAGCAATTTTGGGTGGGTGTGGTCTATGTGGGCGGGGCGCCCCAGGGTTGGTAATGGGGCCATGCATAGTTGAGATTGACCATATTGTCATAAGAGAGGTTCAGTATCAATCTGAAGTAAATCGGTGTAGAAATGAAGACGTTAATGTAAAATAACCTAAAACAATGAGTAAAAATCTCTGAGCCGGCCCCACCCCAACCCCCATTCCTTTTGACTCAGGGGTCAGATCAAAATTCCAAATAGTGCAGGGTCGCACATATGCTCATAGCTACCATGTGTGAAAGTTTCAAGGTTCTAGTGCTAATAGTGTAGGAGGAGATAGTGGCCAGGACGGACGGAAGACGGAGATCAACGCAATATCCTCACTTTTTCTCCGAAAAACGTGGGGATAATCACTCATGAATCTCCTTCAATTTGTTCAGGTAAAATTGCTTCAGGTGCGCTGTGGAAATGCACGTGAAGATCGTGGTAGTCATGTTGCTCGCCTGAGTGCATCAGGACAGACTGAGGGACGCCCGCCTCCGCCTCATGCGATCCTTCGCTCGTTATCAACGACGTCGCAACAGGCACTTGGGAATCATCGTTTAACATTGTGCTGTCGTCTGCATTAGCCGTGCTAGATAATTCCCGGGGATTCGGACGTTCATGAGGGGTGCGCACGCTTATGCTGGTATTAATATCGTCTGTTGCGGTGTGTGGGGACAGATCACGTTGTCGCCGCTTCTTTTTCTTTTTTCTCTTTTTTGGTTTCTCTTCTGGCAAAAAACTGAATTAAAATAACTATATTTAACATCAACAATTAAAGTGAAAAAAACACACTTTTTTCTCTCAGTTAAATATATCTTTTAAGTTCAAACGTTAGGGCTTTTATGTTAAGTAAACATATTTGCAGACCATATTGGCAACTTAAAATACAAAACATTTACTTCGTTTTGCCGACAAATTATCCAATACTGAAATAAAATTGACGCACGTATAAAACAGTAGAAAAGCAGATTATCATCACAAAGAACAATAAGAGACAAATATACGAATTGTATAACGTGCAATTAAACAAGTAAAATGGAACGCGTTGATGTAAAAAGTTTTATAATCAATACTTAAAATTTTAGGCGGTTTAGTACGGTAATTGGATTAATTGTGTATTTAAGTATTTAGACTATTTAAGTTCTTTACATTTAACACATGTATTTTGAAAAGAAATACATACGCAATACATTCCAATAAGATAATATATACTCTGAATACATATACATTAAAAAAGACCAGAACTTGTGGACAAACAGTTGATTGATTGGATAAATGTAAATGGACGGACGGTTGAACATTATTGGACAAGTTATTGAATTGTCGATAATTAAAACGGGTATTTGTTTGCATTTGTGAAAAAAAAAACGTGGATTGAAATACATGTGTTGCTGACGGGTAAAAATAGATAAAAAGACCACACAGAAAGAACGTGTGTATCTCAATTTCCTATAAGGATTATCATAACATCAAGTATGAAATTCGCGTTAAAAAAATAACAACATTAATAACGAAATAAGTGTCTATTTAGAAATGGTATTAGATATGGATACCCACAACATTAGAAATTCGTGTTTGGTTTGAAACGTTATTTGAGATAACACAAAAAGACCAGAATGCATGCGCAATATTGGTTGACGAAAATCACGGTTACAAAAATTATGAATAACAAACCAAAAAGGTGAAAAAGATATAATTGATTACCGTCATTGATCATAATGAGAACTGAAAACAACCAAAACAAAACGTGCAACATCTTGATCTGGGGAGGATAACATCTAAAAAACATTATACAGACATGTATCTACAGCAAAAAGTACATACCACTAATTCTTGACACATACATTTATATTTACTACACCCGAAATATCGTATTAAGTATAAACCGTTTTTTCTATCTCAAAACAGTAGTTTCAAATTGAGCCACATCTTGCGTAAATTGGCATTATGCAATTCTCATGCGGGCCGGGCGTGTGCGATCAGGGCAAGAACTACCCTGTCAGTTGCATTAAAGTAAGCCACAAGGTGTCCAGGAGCTACCCTGTCAGTTGCATTAAAGTAACTCACAAGGTGTCCAGGCGCTACCCTGTCAGTTGCATTAAAGTAACTCACAAGGTGTCCAGGAGCTACTCTGTCAGTTGCATTAAAGTAACTCACAAGGTGTCCAGGAGCTACCCTGTCAGTTGCATTAAAGTAACTCACAAGGTGTCCAGGAGCTACCCTGTCAGTTACATTAAAGTAACTCACAAGGTGCCCAGGAGCTACCCTGTCAGTTGCATTAAAGTAACTCACAAGGTGTCCAGGAGCTACCCTGTCATTTGCATTAAAGTAACTCACAAGGTGTCCAGGAGCTACCCTGTCAGTTGCATTAAAGTAACTCACAAGTTGTCCAGGAGCTACCCTGTCAGTTGCATTAAAGTAACTCACAAGGTGTCGCATGGAAAATAAACGCATCCCAATTGTAATAAAATTTAACAAATAAATAAAATGAAACATTATACCTGTATGAAATTTCATATACATGTAATAGGACAAGTTTTATTTTAGTATTTGTGTTTACATTGTGTGTCTTTGTCTCCCGTTAAAGAGCATGTTAATAACAGGCATAATATTTGCATGGACAATTCCCGATTCAATTCAAGCAGAGCGTTTGGTCCTTGAATAGCCTAGGCTATTTTATATGACCTAACTTCCGCATAAAGCAGCAGAAACTACACGCATACATGCAAACAAAAGGCTTCATGGAGCACGTGGCACGAAAAAGAAGAACACGGACACAGTCAGTCATTTTACTGAAACTACAACTGAAATTCTACAAGATATTTATGATAGGTCAGTACATACATGCTTGCTGGTTTGCCTCCAAATACGACCAGCCCTGTACCAAATGCGATAAATGTGATAATGCTTTGAATAAATCAGAATTTTTCAGTAGGATGCTGAAGGTTGCAAAGACCCGTTGCACCGCATGAGAGGGACGTTAAGACGAATTTGAAAGCTGTTACAAGTTGTAACTTACTTTGCAGTATCAGCGAAAACTTGACAGACTTCAACCAAAAGCTTATAAAACCAAAACAGACAGTTCATAGGTGGTTACATGAGTTGGGGACGTCGAAATATGTTCCAACCATTGAATACTGAAATGTCGATTTCATACATGTAACCTTTATCTTTTACTAGATTTTTGTATATATTTTAAAGATACGTTTTAAATGTAGCACAGGCGCTAATGGGGCCAGGAACGTTCAACATCCCACGTCAGCTTACACATCACGCACGTATAAAGTATATAATAACTACGTATCGCATGCGGTGAGTATGAGTTAAGACTACTTGTTCGTACATGACTGATGCATACCGATTATTTATAAGTAAGTCCCAATGTCCGAAAGCCTGAAGAAAGATTGATTTTGGTCTGAGGTTATGCTAAGGAAACATGCGAATTCGGAATTACATCATAATTTAGGAGTATAATAAAACTGGGCTGGGCGGGATGTGATGCACTTACACGATTGAAATAGGCTATAACATACGTACACTGACTGATAGGGTAGTTACATTTTCATGCGAGTTTCTTGTGCTTACTGTTTATACTAAATTGGCATTCAATTATCAATCAATTTATTATCAACAGTTTATACATTGTAAATACATAAGAAGTTTAGTATTTAATTATAATAATTGTTAAATACGCTCAAAATTCACTGAATGGCAGGTTTCCTTATCAGTCTTAATCTGCATTCAACAATAACTAGTTGTTTTTTTTTGCTAATATGACAGGAATTAATGCACATCTTGCATATTGCACTGACACTTACGAGATGTTTTCCGCTGGGTCGCTAAATGGGTGTGTCGCGTCCATATCTGGTCTAGGCGTTAGGGAAGGCTTTATGTGGGACACTTTGACGGGAACTTGCGACCCCTTAGATGGATTCAAATCCGCAGACAATGCCTGCGGACGTTGGTTTTCCATAGGATGTTTATTTTGACCGTTTGCTTTAAGTCCCTTATGTTTAGCGCCATCTGTAGTGCTCTGTTTGTTAGTGGTACCGTTTGCCGAGGCAGAAGGATTGCCACTTTGTTTTACTGTTCGTTGTTTGTCAGCGTTACTCGTTGACGCCTCCTTTTTCTCGTGCGTTGAAACCACGCGGTCTCCGCCGCCATCGTGGTGACCTACTTTAGTGGACCTTAAATTTCCTGAGTATACAGTGTCATTTTCATAACCAAGGTTCCTACTTCCGGTCACTCTGGAAGAACGCGGCGTCAAGTGTTTCTCGATGTCTGCACTAAGCACCGGCCTGATGCAACACTTAAGTATAATACCAACCAACAGTAGTACCAGCGCAAACGTCAATATGGCGATGCCCGCAATGTGCCAACCACTGAAGCGCGCGAACGTGACGTCATTATCGATGGAGCCGACGACGGTGAGAACCACGCCGGGAACTAGTAACGGTACACTGAAGCTCACGAAGCAGGGACCCAGCAGCGTCTTGTAGTTGTGGTATTCGATCATGCGCATTTTGCAACACCCTTCTGTTTTCACGTCGTTGACGCTCATAACGTTATTTAAACGTCGAAGACATCATGGCTTAACGATCAACTGCAATATCCATATTTACATGGTAAGTTATACATTTAATAAATTAATAAAACACTAAGAATAAAGCACTTTAAAATCTGTTATTGTGAACTTGAGTTATTTTCATTAAAAAAATGCCTTAATAAATATATTAAAAACAGAATAAACCACTTCGCGGTTGTAAATTCTTTTGACGAGATTGTTATCCGTTGCATAATTCAACAATTGTACAATTTACATATTTTAGTTAAGTTTTAATGTCGCTCGTATTGAACAATTATTTAAAAACGTAATGTTGATCAATCCTGACAAACAGACAGCTATCGTTTAATAAATAAATGATAGTACGAATTAAATATGCAGGTAAATACTCAGGTAACATCGATTATCCCGAAGCGCTACCATTGAACTCTCGTGAATTATTTATCACTCAGGATTGATTCTGACAATACCACGTCGACAGTTATATACATGCACACGTTCTGAGTATTTTCCGGATCGTTTATGTTGCTTCAGTTTTTCAGTTTCAAGTTAATTTAATCTTTATCATTATTATCCTACCAAGCATGCAAATGTATTGTTGTTTGTTTTTAACCATGTTCAGGGCTTTAATAGCTGAATTAAGACGACAAACGCTTTAATTCGTGTAGTTTTCCTCAAAAGTGAAACTAATTTCTTAGTAGCAATGTTGTTCCTCCCATCAAGCTCGCTGAATGCGCGCTTTTTATCCAAGTTGGTTGTCCGAACTATTAACTTTTCCATATTTGAAGTGCATGGTCCCGTGGCATGAGACTAAAAAAACACCTGATGGTACAGAATTTATTAAATAGTATGTTAATTCATATGCAAAGAATTTACAGATTTTAAACTGTTTATTTGAAAAATTTATCGAATTCCAAGAATGCAAGAGCACTGTGGTTTATCAGTTCAGTGCGCGCGACATTCCATAACTAGTCAAACACGTGGTGATACTAGATGGTTAAATGAATGTGTACCATGGTACGCAAGCCAATCTTATACGTATGTGAAAGGTCTATCCAAACACGCTTATATGCACAAACCTGACACCTTTATTGACGTTCAATTTAAATCGTGGTATTAAACATTTCTTAATGCACGGTAATCAATAAGTTCGCTCCGAGCAGCCTAATGGATGGCTGATCCCGCGGAATAGCTATCTTTACAATGCATGCCGGGTTATACAGGAAGTTTTTTGAAATCTGTATACACAAATCGATCCCTTTAGGTGCGATTTGTATGCGATGTATTGATAATTGGAAAGAGTTTGACTGAAGCAGTTTTGCAGTTGCGATGGAACCCCTGATGACCGTAGCTGGCAACGTTCACTAGCGTACTCTGCTCATTAGCTGATTGATTAAATATCGTAAGAGTGTTACATTATCAGCTAAACGACGTGGTAGTTGATTATCTAATTAGTAAAACGTGGCGGGTCTGCAATTTCGAAATGCACGTGAGCACATGTAGTATACAGTTGTCAATATAATTACCGATTGAGCGGAGAAGTTCGATCTAAATGTAGATCACCGTGTATGACGAACTTGCGAAATGACGTAGTGACTTCAGATATATACATAAACTACCGGGTAAATAAACCTTGGGAGCAATTAAAGTAGCAACTTAATACACGAGTTACATTATTTATATATAGCATCGTTTATTTTCGTACCGGACGAATACAGGTACTTACAAAATTATTAAGTTCGTATGCTTTATAATGTACGTGTACATAGTACATATTCGATACAAATGCCATATTGCCAATACTACAAACATAAACGGAACAATATACTACCGTGAAGACAAATACGGACAACATTATCATAACCTACCGAATGGTACATGTACAATTTAATAATGTTGATTCCACATGTAATAATAATTATATGGATATTTTGTTTCGTCAGTTCGTTATCTTAATGCCACATACCTGACACATCCTGTATGACTTTAAAACACATATTTTCCGATAAGCGTTCAACTTAAATCACTTTCTGTTTGTGAATAAACCTTGCTAATGACATTTTAAATTAAGTATGGTGATTAGTTCTCAATACGTTCATGTTATATAATGTTAATACAGAACAACTGCTCAACTTATAACATACCTTAATCGGGTTTAACCGGACAATGAAATCGTTAATTGTACATGTCATCCCGTCATACATGCGCTTGGTTTGGTCGTTACTGGAAACATGTAAACAACCTCGCTCTATGGGCTTAAAGGGAGGCAACGATGAATAATCCGGTGTCCGAAAGTTTAGTGTTGTAGTGTTGGGTCCAAATCTACAATTCTTAGTTTCAAGCCGCAATAACATAAGTGGATCTAGGTATCATATATACTATTTTTGCATTTAATTGGCACAATTTAACAAATGAAATTTGACTCGTATATTGAATAATACATTTAGATCTAATAAAGAAGTACACATTCGTTTATCAATATTTGACATTTATTTAGAAAATCGTCATTGTACGAAATTGTGAACACATGTCTTTAAATATACATATATATACACATGACTGTTCTTTATAATCAATCTTTATAACTGTTTATAAGCCTAACTGGTTGTATTTTATTGAAATCAAGAATGATGTAATGATGAATACCGCATTTCGAAATAAGTATATGTCAAATATGTCACAAAGGCGTTTTTGGGGTGGGGTTCGGGGTTCATGATGGAGAGACACGTCGTACGCCTCCCATAAAGTTAGCTTACATTCGACTTTTTCAATCACTAGAAGCCAATTTCCACAACAAAGTTAAAACATCAACTGTGAGAGAAAACGACGATGACAACAAACAGACAATTATCAGAGGTTTTGATTGATTTTAACAAAATAAACGAAGAGGTACATCGTCAAAACGAACACAGTAATATGGCTTGCTATATTGTCGTTTGCCTTATACGCTATACCTCCTATACCGGACATTTATATGTTTAGTTGTGTTTAATGTATTTTTGAACGGTAGTTTATAGTTAAATATTCATCCCCTCCCATATCCGACCCTCGTAACTCAAAACCATGTATCCGCGCCTAAAAAACGAACAATAGTATTATAATATAATAGTATACAAAATGTTTCACTTGCGAAAAGCAAGATAACTGATTGTAATAAAAATCTGTTGAAACGATCATACACACAATTTAATTTTGCATAAATGTGAGTGAAGATTTGAAAGACAATTATAGGATTGATAATTATATCGATTAATAAATTAATTGTCATGTCTTTTTCATTTTTTTTGTGGTGAAAGTGCATAAGATCTCATAAGAATCTTTATATCAAGCGTACTATCGGGCAAAATAAAGGGCTGCGCATATTGCTTGATAAACAACGTTATTTTTACATTGAAATCATAAGTAAAAGAATACAAACAGTTATAAACAGTTCTGTTAAAAAACACACATTTCTCATACAACTTAGAAAAAACAAGTCTAAAAAAATTGTTGCAAATTAAGATAATAATTTTACATATGGCATGCATACATTGACGAAAATAGCGTTTGCCTCGAATGTAAGCACAAGTGTTATTTTCAAATCGTTTTTTTTTTGGTATCCAAAGCGCTTTTAATGTTGGTTTCGAAGAGCGGAGGCCAGAGCTGGAATTCACAAAGCTCAATTGATCAACCTTAAATAAGCCAATCTCTGTATACCGGCCCTCATGTATGTGCGTAAAGTATCGTCCTATATTAGCCTTGCCGCATAAACATGAAATGTTTTTTTTTCGTTTTCAAAAGAATACTTTTTGGTGAACAATTCCATCAAAGCGGAAATATTCGTCCCTCATTAGCCTGTGTGAACTGCACAAGTTATCTGGGACCATACGCACATGTATTAAGCCAGGTCTCCCCCCGAGCGTGGCTCGGTTTTAATAAATTTGTAGTCAGAGGATCAAACGTTTCAAAGGAATTGTTTTCTGCCAACAAAATGATACATTATTTATTATTTTAAACAAGCATTTGCAAACTTGTCCTAAACACACAATTGCCTGAGACTAACAGAATTGTATTAATTAAATAATATCATTGGCTATTAAGGAGCTTTATGGACACTGACCACGGGTTTAACGCAAATAAATGTACATACCCAGTCCCATATAAGCACGGTTGGGCACGACAGTCGCGGATCGTCTAGGATCCCATCGGATCAAGAACCGGAACGATCATTAGACTTTTCTGATCTTTTTAGCGTCGACGGTCTCTCAAAGACCATCGCCTCATTGACAGCACGGTATCGACACGGACCAACCCGTACCAACACGGCAGAGGTGCGGACCAAAACGGCAGTGACACGGATAGCCCCGGAAAAACACTTACTTGTCATCTACGCGGAACATTCCGGACCTACACGACGACGACGCGGATAAACACGGCAGCGATACAGACCAATCACGATATGCCGCTGACCGACAACAATTTATATAACATCAAGTTGATTTTCGGTAATTCCATCAATTAGGCTATCCGGTGAGTGCAGTGGTTGATGCATGCGCTTCTCACCCAGGCAACCAGGGTTTATTACTTGTTCCCGGCAACATTTGGTTGCTTCGCTGAAAATTGCGGGTGTGATTCAAAATGCGTCCAACATTTCGTAAGTGAAGTAAATTAATAAGGTAGGAGTGCTGGGACACACTCCAGTTCCTTACATAATGCAGCCTTAGGTGCGAAAGAGCTTGAAATAAATAATAAAACCACAAAATGAAAGCATCAGGAAAAACATAATTATATGGTTAGTGTCTTGGATGGGGAAAGTTTATCGCGCTCGGCTCACCGGATAAAATTCCTTCGCCTTGAACGATAAACTATCCCCATTCAACACACTAGCCACCTTTTCCATGATTAATAAATACCATGTACTGAAAAGCAGTGTCACTGAAATGTGTTCCCGGACTGTCAAAGAAGAACACAGACAAGCAGAGCATAAATACTGCTGTCCCCTGACCCTAGAATGCAGCCACACGAACCATCCCGGATCATCCAGGATGCTGTCATCGTCCCGGATTGTCACGGATCAACACGACAGTTTCTAACTCCCCAAAACGACCGTTTTGGCCTCAATGAACCCCAAGGACATCACATGATCTAAAATGATCGACACGGCGGCTACACGCTCCACATGTCGGGTCGTGCCAGATATGGTCCAGCATTCATATGGCACTGAAGCTTATGCGGTACCGAATGTAGGCTTAAGCTGCTCTTGTGATAACTTTTATGCAAACCATTATAAAACATCATTGGATGACTTATTAACTATATACATTAAAAAATGTTTAGTTTTGTTGACAGCGATGACTTTTTCGATGCAATAAGAAAAAGAGTAAAACGCACATGCACACAATTACCCGTTTTTACAATTAAATACAAAATATGCGGATCGTCGGTTAGTAATATTGACCATATTAGAATCTGAAATTTAACTTTTTTAGATCACATTTATTAACATTTGTAAAATTGAAAGTCTAGATAATGCGAAACGCTAAACTTATTAAGTGCCTTTGTAAAATTGTATATACTCACAACATGTAAACATAAATAACAATTGAATAATGATTGCAGTAGCGGTCCCAGATTTAAATCCTTAACTTGTTTACTTGAACTCTTTAGTAACCATGCTTAAATCGTTCAAGTAAAGTCATATAAATGTAATAGTAATCCATAAAATCTGTGAGCAAGTCCCTGTGTCCATATAAAAACCACGCATATGGATCAACTGTGTTTACTTTTTTTACAGTAAGTATATTATGTACATGTATTAAACTTTTGCAACATTTGCAATTATACTTCATGTCTTATTTTTTTTTTACCACGAACTCACATTGTCACTTGTTAACTATTGCCACGATCCCACGACTTTCGATGCGATCCTTTAATCAAATACCATTCTATACATGTGGTCAGAAATAATCATTTTAGGACTGAAGAGACACGGAACGATTTCAAAACGCAGCATATCTAAATCGTCAGTAATGTCGAAACTACGTTTAAAATAGTTTCCAAAAACAGACTACGTTTAAACAAGAGCTGTCACCATAGGATGACATATGCCACCTATAAACGCTTTGATAGAAGCTATAGCATTTTTCGAAACCTTAACGCAGATTTCGAAACCTAAACGCGGACCCAAAGTTCAAGGTCAAGGTCACAGGGGTAAAAACTTTTGTGCGTATTGAAAGGCCTTGTCCATATAAACATGCATACCAAATATGAAGGTTATATTTCGAGGGACATGTAAGTTATGAGCATTTTTCGAAACCTAAATGCAGATTTTGAAACCTAAACGCGGACCCTAAGTTCAAGGTCAAGGTCACATGGGTCAAAATTTGTGTACGTATGGAAAGGCCTTATCCGTATACACATGCATACCAAATATGAAGGCTTTATCTCAAGGGACATAGAAGTTATGAGCATTTTTCGAAACCTAAACGCAGATTTCGAAACCTTAACGCGGACCCTTACTTCAAGGTAAAGGTCACAGGGGTAGAACAAATGTGTGCGTCTGGAAAGGCCTTGTCCATATACACATGCATACCAAATATGAAGGTTATATCTCAATGGACATGGAAGTTATGAGCATTTTTCGAAACCTAAACGCAGATTTCGAAACCTAAACGCGGACACTTAGTTCAAGGTCAAGATCACAGGGGTAAAAAAATGTGTGCGTCTGGAAAGGCCTTGTCCATATTCACATGCATACCAAATATGAAGGTTATATCTCAAGGGACATAGAAGTTATGAGCATTTTTCGAAACCTTTTTCGCAAAGTGTGACGGAAAGACGGACGGACGGACAGACAGACGGACAGTCCGATCACTATATGCCCCCTTTTCTTCGAAAGGGGGCATAAAAATCAAGCACTGTGTGGATGAGACTGCCGTCGACAGATAACATTGATGACGTAAACAGCAGGAACCTCTATAGTTATGGTGAGGACTCGGCGCATTGAACTCGTCAGATCTTCACAAACCTTCACAAACCTTCACTTTGAATAGCGATAATGACGTCATTAGTTTGGTGCTACTTTACAGTTCCTTAGCGACGAAAACGATGCACAGCTTTCAGTTCGAACCTGATCGGAACGTATTATATCACTGGCTGGTGCAACTGTTACCTCAAAGGGTGATAGGCTGCATATAGACGGAACCCTTGGATGGCCTGTATTCCACCGTCTCCGTAAACAAATAAACACATACATTCGGAAACAGGCGGCGCAGAATGTGCCGTTTACTATCACGCTGCTGTAGTTATCCATTTCGTCGATATCTTCGTTGTTTATGTAGGTCAGCTGCCGCCTCCGTCGGAAAAACAGCCAGATAGTCTTGAAATCGTCCAAATGACACAGTGAATAGCCGTTTATGATCAATATCAAAGAAAGCACAAGTAATACTGGACCGGAAATACGAAACGACGGTAATCTACTACTGACGGTGTCGGCTTGGGAGACAGCTGTAAAGATGGCGCCGGTGATTAGCAGCCCTAAGCCGGTGAACACCAAAATGGCGCCGATGGCGTGTTGCACATCCCGACGGCGCACAAGGGTACACAGCTTCCCACAAAATACATGCTCCCTTCTGTTGTTCTCCATATTCAAACATAAACATTCGTTGAATAAATCTTTTTCTATTTGTTATCGGTTTGAGCTTCCGATTTTAACTTGAAACTATGTCAACGTTTACTAAGCTTTTATTCAACAAACATCAATGAACGCGAATTTAACACCGTTGTTCTAGAGCAATTCTAAACGCTCGCATTTTTTTTTGGCGAAACAATTAATGAATATTTACGAAGTCGTCTCTTCCACGCTGGCAATACAAAATGAATGTAGTTGACATCGCTTGTAAAACAACAAAATAGGCATCAAACATACACTAAAGAGAATCGGTTAGCTCTGTTTAAATCGATGTGACAGAGCTCTTATCGATTCATATTTTGAATGACTGGTATCTTATAGATCACATGACAACAATAATCATAGCGGCAGATTACGGATACTCATTAGATCCGGGAATAAGTGGGTGACAATTTATGTCGTCATTCACCGGTCGTTAACAGTTTTTTTAAACCGCGAATAACACGGCATATATAACCATTCAAATAATGTGTTGTGGTCGTGTTAGGTAGTATAAGCAAATTGTGGTGGTGGTAGTGAGGGTGGTTATGGTGATGATGTTGTTGTTAGTGATGATGATGATGATGATGATGATGGTGGTGATGGTGATGATGATGATGATGATGATGATGATGATGATGATGGTGATGATGATGATGATGATGATGATGATGATGATGATGATGATGATGATGATGATGATGATGATTTCGAAATCCTCGTTTTTAACATCGGCAAAATATCGACACCATGTCAAGCTCTCTAAAATATTTTAATCCCAAAATAGCACAGGAATAAAGAAAATTGATTTCATCTTCAACAGTAATATAAAAACGTATAAGAAACATTCATGGAAAATAGCGTTGTATTGTTGCGTCAGAACTTAGGTACATTAAGTACCGTACAGGCTGCACCTTTAAAGTCGAATGTCACATGTTAGCCCATGGTGACGGCTTCTTTACTGATAGAGAAGATAACTATTGAGTATCGCTGGAAGTGGGAGAAGCGGGACTTTATCCGGTAAACCGGCGCCTAGTCTATTGTCAATTGTAAGACGACATAGATGCTTCAGCGCACGCGCCTGGGTACCAGTCAACAAAAGCTGGTCCTTCATTCCCTCGGGAATATTCGAACTAACGTATATGGCCAATGGCTGGAACTTTGACGCCACTTCCATCATCAGGAAGAACATTTCCGGATAACCGATCATGCAGTGGCAATACGGCAAAATTGAAAATGGGTCGCGTTTCCTATTTTCTAACTCCGCTGAACAGAAATGCACTTTGGCGCCATTTTGAACAAGTATGTAAACGATACTGAATTGTTCAGAGTTTCCTACGTTCTTAAAGTACTCTGCTATTGGTGCTAAATACGGGTCAAAGTAGCTATACGCAGGCGAGTGGGCATTCACGTCCGCTCCTGAGTCGATCAACATCTTGACAATCTCTTCCCGCTCTGGCATTTCCGGTGCGCAACAAGCCAGCATCAAGGCCGTCGCGCCTTCGTCCGTCCGTTCGTTTACGTCTGCTCCGTGCTGCAGAAGCACTCGACATATGTCCGCGCGTCCTTTGATGGCTCCAGTATGTAGAGCGCTGTGCTTGTAGCCTCCGTATCTTTCGATTTTAGCACCTTTACCAAGAAGAATATTTATTATCACAATGTTACCACTAATGATAGCAAACTGGAGCACGGATTTCTGTTCAAATAAAGGTGGGCATTGAGCATTCACATCTGCACCGTATTTGATCAGCGTTCGGACAGCGTCAATATGATGATCTTTGCATGCCTTCATCAATGGCGATAGGCCGCACCTGTTGAACACGTTCGGGCTGGCGCCGTTCTTTAAAAGCACCTCCAGACACTCCACGTTATCTAATGGGGCCAGGGACATTTCGAACCCCATGAAGTATTTGTTATTCGCTCTTGCACCGTTTTCTAACAGTAGTTGCGCGCAATTCGCAAAGCCGTTCTGTATAGCGAGATTAATCGGTTCTGTGGTTGTATATCCAAGCTTGTTCGTTTCTTCGGTGTTATGAATTTCAACGCCGGGATCGTTAAAGTTAACCAGCGCCCCATTTTCGAGTAACTTAACCATGGTTTTGTAGTTTCCCCGTCGCGTTGCCAGATGCAGCGGGGTATAGCCGATGTTGTCTGTAGCGTTGACGTTAGCGCCAGATTTCAGCAACAGCTCGACGCACGCGACGTCATCACCATAGGCCGCGTAATGGATGGGATGCAGACCGCTGGTGATTGGTTTGTTCACGTTTGCCCCACATTCTATTACAGTTCGAATGTCCTTTATCGGGGCACGAAAGGTTATTGCCTTAATCAGGAGTGCCTGGATGTCGTCGTCTGTCCAAACTTTCTGAGCTTCGTCTCGAGATGCGGTTTTGTCTTCGGCATCGCTTTCAGCATTGTCCACATACTGCAAGGAATAATACAATGAAAGGAAGCGTAGATACATGCACATATTACTACATACAGTAAATATTACTAAGTAATAAAATAATTTACTTATATCAGGTATTCATAATTATATCACGTGATACATCGGAATGGGTCGATGTCAAGTAATTTATTACAAAGAGTTGTCTGTAAAACAGTTGCAGAAAGATACCAAAACTATCGGATCAAATGAATATTTGAGAAAAAGCTCTGCAAAAAGCTAAATATTAAACACGATTTTAGGTTTGTGTTGAAAAATTGTTATTTTAACCTTTATGCCAAATTTGACCTCCTATCGATACAGTGTAAAAATGGTACACTAAAATACACAATGCCCATCCGTCCTCTACCCGTCCGTCTGCCTGCCTGTGTGTCCGTCTGTTTGCCTGTGTGTCTGTGTTTTTGTCTGCCTGTCGGTCTGTTGGCACTACATTTTATATTTAACTTTAACTATGTTACATCAAATCAAGACCCGGGGTCTAAACTGGCCTCATGAAAGGTTGAAATAGATTTCATAGGCGTATATAAATCACAAATTCCAACACTTTTTAATAGTCGGTATGCAATATTGCATTGTGGTTCTCTACAAACGATCTTTAAGTAATGCCCCTTAGGAAAAAACTTACTAATTTTCAATTTTCAAATTGACCCAGTACATATTATGGATTTGGGGTAAGTAAACACCGTTAAAAACGAGCGCCTGACTTTGGTTTCCGAGTGCGACGCATTTTGTATGCGTTCATGTCTTGTAATATATTTTTGTATCTCTGGTTAATAGTCCATTATATTTTTTTAATAAAATAATGTGCATGCATATAGGAACAATACAACTTAAACGGACACGAAACAGACAGTGTGGCAGAACAAAGTATAGCTACGATAGGTTCCACAAACAAATTGTTTTAGTAGGTCTTGCGATATCTTTGCCAACATCGTGTTCTTTCGAACATTTTTTTACAAGCAATGCACGTATGATTCTTTCAAAGCAAAGTAAAGGGAGACCTTGCTAAGGGGAAAATCAAGCGGTTTCATCGAACTCGTTATTGAGCTAGCAACTTTAGTAAATTTGAATGCAGTTTTCTATCATACAATATTTGAAAAGTATTTGTTTTACCAACAATAAAATACATACATACCTGTTCTGAAGCGGCCGCCATTTTGTTGCCTACATATCACACACGCCCGGTGTGGCAGATATTCCAGAACAAAATGTATGTAAACACACGCGTTTCTGGTGTACGTAGTATTCAGGTATACATAAGCTCGTACAGGTAAAGTAGCGCGTGCGCACGTGGCTTCCCGTGTAAACCACGACTCTGTGACTAGTGCACGTCGTTTGTATAGTGTTGTAGAGATTGGTATTCACTGTACACAGTAACAGTATGATATGTAGCGAAATGCTTCATGTTTTGTATGTGTGGGAAGAGTAAGCACGTAGCATATATTTATTTAACCTATTTAACCCTTGGTATTAATGATAAGTTACGCCTGTATTTTCTTTCGATAATACTAGACAGTATTCTAAAATACTCACGGGACGATGTATTGATTGACAATATAAATAAGAATTTATATTAGAATGTGTTAATGACGTTTCAAATTAATAAGTTATCGTTGTGCGACCATTTACACCCACAAAAGGAAAGTTTAACACAATATATTAGTCAGTAAATTGCTTTTAAATCTGATAATCATCGTTCAAATGTAGTAAATAAAGTAGTCAGGCCCGTAGCCAAGGTTTTGAAAAGGGTTGAGCGAATTTTTCCATCAACGATTGGGGGATGGCTCATATTCTCATTAATAAATATAATATTTTTTACATAACTATTTTATATACATTTATATTTGACGAACTCTAATAACTGACAATGACTCAACATAATTACTCTTTAAAGAATAATATATCTTACAATGCAATCATAGTTAATGCACTATTCTAAATGTAGCCCTCATCATACGTTTCCAAGACTGTGTGCCATTCACTATACTGTACTGATGTAGTTCTGTAGTTTTATAATAGTCGTTACTTTTCCGAAGCTTAAATTCAGCTTAGAAAATCATGTTCCTGTAAACTGTTGATTCCTGTAGAATACTGTCGCTTGTGTCGGGAAATGAGCAAAATCAGTCAATGCCTCTTTTCCCCGCAGGTATGCATACATATAAACGCAATTCCTCTTTTTTAGGAATCACATGCTTACATGCATACACTATCTTGTATACAAACATATAGCATGTGATTTCTGACTGGGATCTATTACAACAGCAACAATTGTTAATCTGTTGTTCTTGACCATAATTGTTTAAGCATTTCATTGAATAGAACGAAGAGATACCTCTTAAAAACAATTATGTTTTATTACTCTACGTACAATATTTATACGTGCATAAACATATAATTTAAAATATTTAAAATCATTAAAATACAACATTTTCATACACAAATACCTCATTGTAATAATAACAGCAAATATTACACAACAATGACGTAAATATACAAGTTTACAACACCTTCTTTTTACATTTATGTGTCTTGTTCTGAGAAAACTGGGCTTAATTCATGTGCGTTAAGTGTCGTCCCAGATTAGCCTGTGCAGTCCGCATAGGCTAATCAGGGGCGACACTTTCCGCCTAAACTTGATTTTCGGTAAGGAGGGACTTCCTTGAAACTAAAAATACCATTAAAGCGGAAAGTGTCGTCCCTGATTAGCCTGTGCGAACTGCACAGGCTAATCTGGGACGACACTTTACGCACATGAATTAAGCCCAGTTTTCTCAGAACGCGACACATTTAAGGTAAAGTAAATTCGTGTTCAGTGCATGACAATTTGGTTCTCGTATTTATAAAGAATTGTTTAAGGCCATTCACATGAAACGCAGAATGTTCAATGATTTTATTAAAGCAAAACAGTACTTGAAATGAAATGTTGAGATCATCATACGCATCTTGATTGTACCGGAATTACAAAATACAATTTGACATGATCAGTATATGTTTTGACGGTCACATTTGGTAAAGACGCGCATGCAGTAATCGCAGATGATAATTTGATATTTGAAAATATGTTTAAATTGTAAAAAAGCTATTTAAATCCGAGGAGAAACACGTGGCACTTTGTTTTCTAACTTTAAGTGTATTCTGTTTATAATTATACCTGGGGGCAACCTTATTCAAAATGCCACAGTTGGACGATATAATTGACATGAAAGAATAGTTATGACAATTGTTATGAAGTAGCAACTCTAGTGTAGATAATAATGTAAATGTTCCTTGCGAGGTCAATGTTCCTTGTGATGTCAAGGTTCCTTGTGATGGTAATGTTCCTTTTGATGTCCATGTTCCTTGTGAGGTCAATGTTCCTTGTGATGTCAAGGTTCCTTGTGATGTCAATGTTCCTTGTGAGGTCAATGTTCCTTGTGATGTTAATGTTCCTTGTGATGTCAATGTTCCTTGTGATGTCAATGTTCCTTGTGATGTCCATGTTCCTTGTGAAGTCAAGGTTCCTTGTGATGTCAAGGTTCCTTGTGATTTCAATGTTCCTTGTGATGTCAATGTTCCTTGTGATGTCAATGTTCCTTGTGATGTCAAGGTTCCTTGTGATGGTAATGTTCCTTGTGATGGTAATGTTCCTTGTGAGGTCAATGTTCCTTGTGAGGTCAATGTTCCTTGTGAAGTCAATGTTCCTTGTGATGTCAATGTTCCTTGTGATGTCAATGTTCTTTATGATGTCAATGTTCCTTGTGATGTCAATGTTCCTTGTGTTGTCAAGGTTCCTTGTGATGTCAAGGTTCCTTGTGATGGAAATGTCCCTTGTGATGTCAATGTTCCTTGTGATGTCAATGTTCCTTGTGATGTCAAGGTTCCTTGTGATGTCAAGGTTCCTTGTGATGTCAAGGTTCCTTGTGATGGTAATGTTCCTTGTGATGGTAATGTTCCTTGTGATGTCAATGTTCCTTGTGATGTCAATGTTCCTTGTGATGTCAATGTTCCTTGTGATGTCCATGTTCCTTGTGATGTCAAGGTTCCTTGTGATGTCAATGTTCCTTGTGATGTCAAGGTTCCTTGTGATGTCAAGGTTCCTTGTGATGTCAAGGTTCCTTGCAATGGTAATGTTCCTTGTGATGTCAAGGTTCCTTGTGATGTCAAGGTTCCTTGTGATGTCAAGGTTCCTTGTGATGTCAAGGTTCCTTGTGATGTTAATGTTCCTTGTGATGTCCATGTTCCTTGTGATGTCAAGGTTCCTTGTGATGGTCATGTTCCTTGTGATGTCAATGTTCCTTGTGATGTCAAAGTTCCTTGTGATGTCAAGGTTCCTTGTGATGGTAATGTTCCTTGTGATGTCCATGTTCCTTGTGATGTCAATGTTCCATGTGATGTCCATGTTCCTTGTGAGGTCAATGTTTCTTGTGGGGTCAATGTTCCTTGTGATGTCAATGTTCCTTGTGATTTCAATGTTCTTTATGATGTCAATGTTCCTTGTGATGTCAAGGTTCCTTGTGATGTCAATGTTCCTTGTGATGTCAATGTTCCTTGTGATGTCAATGTTCCTTGTGAGGTCAATGTTCCGTGTGATGTCAATTTTCTTTATGATGTCAACGTTCCTTGTGATGGTAATGTTCCTTGTGATGCCCATGTTCCTTGTGATGTCAATGTTTCGTGTGATGTCAATGTTACTTGTGATGTCAATGTTTCGTGAGAGGTCGGTCAAGCGTGCGAGATGAACGGAGATGCACGGAGTCAATGCTTGGCAATGCAGTTTTTATGCCGTTGACACCTGTGTATTTGGTTTTCTGGAATATCGAGCTGTTCTAGTTCTCAAATTGCAAAAGTTTTTGCACGGTAAAATATTGCGGAGGACGCGATTGAATTTTGCGTTCAGAAAGAAGTAAATTATGGGATTTATAAATGAATTGGAATACCCGAACGCTTTCGCGAACGAAACAAGAACGCGGAAGGTTTTGTTGAGTTTACAATGCACTAACACCAAGTGTATCGCGAAAAACGGAAACCAGCAGATGACAAAACATAGCACGATGACCAGTAGCATGCGCACAATGTTCCTCTTTTGTTCCTCCCTCTTATCCTTCATCTGCGTGGCGAAAATTGGTTCGCCTATGTACTTCCGGTACCAAAGTATCCGTCCCATCCGGATGTACGCGTAGATCATGACGCATACTGGCACGAGAAAAAGAACGCTGAAGTGTCCGTATGTGTACGCGACATTGTAGACAAACTTGGGGAACTGTTCCACACAGATGTGCACGATTTTTATCGGAGGATCCTCGCCGTGCTGCCATGCCAACCGAGTTTCAAGTCTTTGGATCCACAAATTCGGGATCATGATAACCATGGCGACCAGCCATAGCAACAGCACGGTGACCAAAGCTGTACGCGTGCTCCTGATGTGACGGGCCTTGATGGGGTTGCATATGACGTAATACCTGTAGCAGAAAGTGAACTAACGTCATCATGATGTCACTATGTTAGGCGAGTAACAGTCACAGTATATATACGCTTTATTACGGTAAGAAAACAAAATGCATTTTACCCAAATGGGACCTACTTAATTTCATACAGCGTGCCTAATTGGCTGCATTTTTTCAGGGGTACGTGTTACATAAAATCATGGTTTCAACATTTTCGCTTGTAACATAATTCCGCTAGCTGGGGAATCAGTATCAAATACACTAGTAAATATTTATTTCTTTTTTTTAATGGACTCGTTTCATTTTCACACGGGATACTACCATATTTTCTATTTTGTAAGTGTGTAGTATAAACATGCATAGACGCAAAAAGACCAATTATCATAGGCAAATAGTATGCAGTTTAATTAGTAATTTGTACACATTTACGTCCTATTTTAGCTGTAGGTGTAGGCCAACAGGTGTACATGCGGACTTTACTCAAATATATGTTTAAGTTCACAACTCTTAAAACATAAAACACCAAAAGCAAAATCTACATACAGTATTTACTGTAAATTTGTTTGAAATTTACGATTTTGTCACTTAACATGTATTTATTTATCGTACTTTTATATACAAACCGTTTTGTAACTATACAAATGTAGTTAATGTATATTTTCGTCAACCGCTTAAATATGGCATGTGTTAAAAAGTATACGCCTACATTAAGGGCATTTAGAATGATGTTAATAAATCTGCTATAATCTATGACTCACCATAGAAGACATAGAAATAATACGTTGCGTAATAATATAAATGAACAAAATCAACACAGAGGTAATCTCACTTCCACCTGAAGATATTTACAGTTTTCGCTTGAATATTTTTATGTATTATCAGAGATGAATGTTCTCAAGTGAGGGAAGAGAAAGACTTGTATATGCATGCTGCATGTTTTATTTTTATCATAATTACATTATGATTCAGCATTTGTTTGATAAACTGTTAAAAGCGGTTTATGATTGGTATACATGTACATGTATAATATATAGACTGTTTACGCCTACAAATGCAACATACAAATAAACAATATATCAAACGTATTTACACTTTTACTTATTTTGAATATATTCAACAATTTGCTATATATAAAACACTAAATAGAGAAATTGCGTGGCATATTTTTAATAATAAATTATTGAGTTAATAATGAATAAAACAAGACTAATCAACACATTTCAAGCGAATATGACATTGCGAAACGTTCTTTTCGAAACAAAACGTCGCAAAGCTATATATTTAATCAATAGGAGGCGTTCATTGAATGCAGCATTTCGTATAAATGCTATAAATTCAATAATTATAATTGAAGAAATTGCAAATATTCCGGGATGGTATTATTGATTTCCGCTTTAACAAATGAGCATCATAACAGAAAAGACTGGACAAAACCACGGAACTCCTACCGCTCTATGGAGATTCCGGTCAGCGTGAGGATGCTGGCCAGTATGCTGACTCCCTGTACGAAGCTGGTCACCTTGCACATGCCCTCCCCGAGGCCCCACTCGTTACGCACGTAGAACACGAGCTGGAGCGGCATGTTCCAGGCGGCAATTAGAGCGTCGCTCGCCGCCAGGGACACTATGAACGTGTTGGTGACGGTTCGGATGGCTGGATGTGTCAGTATCACCACCAGGACGCAGGCGTTCCCTACAAGCGCGCCTGCGGACAGGAAGCTGTACAGCACCGCCAACACAACCTTGAGACCGTGACTGAAGTCCTCGGGAATGAAGTGGTCATCACTTTGGTCCAATAGAGCATACAAGTCCTGTCCTATATCGTACTTGTCCCTCGACTCATTCTCGTATAAGTCAAATATTCGGTCATTCTCGTAATAAGCGTAAGTTTCCATGCTTTCGCTTCGAATACAGTGTTTAAGCTGAAGTCGCCTGACACTTTCGATGTACTGCTTAGGTAATGAAAACTTAATCGGCGTTGTTTGACTTAAAAGACCACCTATTATCGCGCCATATGCTGCTGATATGTCTTTCTGCACAAGACCTATGTAAACTGCTATCCACTGTCTCACAAGTGTATGCAAATAACTATTAATAATAATCTGTATTCGAACGACAGCCGTTTGTTTTCCTATCGGTCCATATTTCTCCAAGCTATTTTTGCAATTGGTAATCCACAGGCTAAGCATTCTAAACGGGCATGCAATAAAGGCCTGACACTCGTCCGTCATCGCCGCCTTATTTATGTTTGTATATGTTTATTTCTGGGCCTACATTCCGTTTGAACAATCCAATTAGCAGTCGCTTATTCATAACGATACTCGATCTTCCTGATTCTTGTGGGTTATGATCAGACGTTTGTTTCTCAGCTCAGGAAGTAATTAAATACTAAATAAACGGTATCATCAGGTAATCATTCTTAGAACAAAAACAATTGCTATTGACTTAAACGAGCAATTATAGAGCAATCAACAACACACACATAAAAAACGACACACACACACGCACGCACGCACGCACGCACGCACGCACGCACGCACGCACGCACGCACGCACGCACGCACGCACGCACGCACACACACACACACACACACACACACACACACACACACACACACACACACACACACACACACACATATATATATATAGCTATTTTCGAACAATATTTCAGCTAGGTTAGCAAAAGAACAACATTTTATACATGTATTTAAACCCAAATTAAATTTCATTTAATATTTATTGACGTTATGACGTCATAATTGATATGACGTTATCTCCATGACATTTTGACGTTGTAATATATTATATTATGCCCTGATGAGCTATGCGAAACGCGTTGGCTAAATCAATATATATTTAAAATCCCAGACACGTGTTTTTACTTTTATTATATATATATATATATATATATATATATATATATATATATATATATATATATATATATATATATATATATATATATATGTGTGTGTGTGTGTGTCGTTTTTCATGTTTTTACTACAAATAATTTGTCTATGCCTTTTACTACAACTATTATCGAGATATAAAAAGTTGGTGTATAATTTACATTAAAACAGTTATTTATCTACTATTTCATTCAGCCAACACGTAACCTCTATTTAATGTCCTCGTTTTTAATAACAAGGTATAAGGCGTGAATGATGCAATTAAAACAATCACAGAATAAATCGTGTACTGAAAATCGAATGCACTGGCGTGTTCAGCACTGATGAAAAACGACCGTTTGCGGTATATGTATATCTTGGTTTGGGATGCTATTATTTTTAGTTGCATATGTAATATGCATATATTGTATTTCCCAGAGTATGATATTAGTCTCACGCAACACTAATAGTGTCATTATCCCTCGATTAAGGATTTCGGTATAATTTGGAATATGGCCAAATAAATAATACTAGTATTCAATATCCACGATATGATGCATTGTCATAAAACGAGCAATAGTGTTCAACAACAAAAAGTCATAAATTGACAATTTCAAGATTAGTTTTTGTCTGTGAAATAACTAACAGTTACCGTTTATTTCAATCGAGCATGCACTCATTACATATTCATCCCCATAGATGTCACTGATATATCAGCTTAATGGAATGTTCATCCATTGGTCCAAAACGAAAACATGCATGCTCAAGGAGGCTACAAAGAGTTGAAGGTCGTGTCGTAGTACTCAAGTTCAACTCGCCAAAACATGTTTTAGGATATTTGGTTGGGTTAATTTTGATGGCAAAGAAAACGTTTGTTATGCGTGACGTCATACTTGTGTAATGTAAGTGTTGCACGTGGAGTAAAAACTTGTATTCAACTGCAGCGCTGCTTTTGCGATCCTGCTTTTGTACGCAATCGTCTTATTGCACAAAGAGGCTTTATAATTAAATATCGCCCCAAATGTGTCTTTTTTTATCCGATAATTGTGTGCTAAACAAAATAATATGCAAAAGAAAATGGTATTTGCATAAATTGCATTTAGAGCAGGAGGAAACTGCATTCGTATTGGCAAGTGGCACAGCAGTGTCAGATTGTGAAGGATGAATGATTGTGATGTAACTTTGTTGAAAATGCTTCCATAAATAATGCGCGAAGTTTCGAGTTGACATATTGATAATGACATTGTTGCCACATCAATTATTCGTATCTTTAAATAAATTTGTATTTCTTGATTAATTTTACCAGAATCACGGATCCGTTCAAGGAACGTCATTTTTTGTATTTCTTGTTTGAGTTGTTTGTGTGCTCATATAGCTCAACTGGAATGGTCTCATTTAGCATTTTGGTACATCCGATGTTCAATTAAAAAAAAAATCTGCACATTTGGATTGGGTACCTCGCTGAGCGTTTAAAAGCAGCTTCTAATAATATATTTTTCTTTGCCTTTAAAAAAGTTTTATCTATGACCTGGTGATCAAGTTATTGACATCCGTGGACCGAGATTCAACTTGTCTTAGATATTGTGCACATAACCATTCAGGCGAAGTGGCATCGAAATTGAGTTTTAAATGTGACTTCTGGAATGGTTACGTTTTTAACGATTAAATCGGATGATTTTGTTTTTAACCTTACTTGAACCAGATTCACATTATACCTAGATATTGTTAAGATTAAGTTTTAAGCAAAGTTTCAGCAATATTGAGTCGTATCTATGGCTTCGAGAGTAGTCAAACGTTTTTGTATGATTTATTAAAGCGACCTTGTTTTTGAACCCACTTTACCACCGTTCTGACAAAGTAACATCGATATTTTGAAAAAAAGTCATTTATAGAGATATAGAGGTACACAATGACAAGTTTTTTTTTCGATCTGATCATGTAATATTTTTTTTACCCAAATTGTAACTAGTATTTTCTTTAAACCGAATAGATTTATGTGCGGAGCTTGGAAGAATAGCATTCTCAAATCATTGTATATAGTAGGTCTATACCAGAATGTACTTGCAGATATTTTAGTACTGACAACTGTAGTATGAAGTGCACTATTTTTCTATCAAATTACCTCAAACAATTGTAAATGAATTTTCCTTTGATACATATACATTTATATTATAAGTTGATTTTGTTTATGTTGAAAAATATTTTTATCTAGTGACCAATATGAACAAAATGTTCACTTTACATTCATCGCAGAAATTATAGCAGTATTTTCTGATATTAAATTATTTATAAATGCCAATACCGTTTATATTGAAAATTGAAATGAGTATTGTTTATTGTTAAACTGCTTGTGAAAATGTGCTGTGTATGGCAGAAGATGACATTAACACAGCTCTCGGACATTTATTTCATCCTCAAGTGTGGTTATTGTTATTCGTGGTGTGAACAGATGGTTGCTGCAATTATGGACAATATTTCCTTATCTGAAAAAGTTCCTGAAACATACTAGAGTTAGTTTCCGCAAAGTTCAGTAACCTTTCTTATAACCACGGTAATTTTCTACAAATAAAGCTTGCGATGTGCCTGTTATACCGATAAGCTCATTTCGTCAAGTCCGCTGGCAGAAAGCTCGAGAAAGCTGCCCAAAATGGTTGCGTGTATTCATGGTATTTGCGTGCATGCATGTGTCCGTACAAAAAAAAATCCGGGCTATATAACATGATAAATCATCATGCAATTTTAAAGTAACCTTCCAAAAATATTCACCGTGTGGATACAGCGTGTTGCGTGTAAGACTTGGATCCGTAGCCCAAAGATCAAGCTCAATATTAAATAAAGATATAACTCATAAAAACTTACAAACGATACAGCTTGTTTAACAATGATTTCTATTTAGGTGCTTTAATCCTAACTTTCTGCAGTGAACAGCATGTGCAGATGGTTCGTCTCGTTTACGAATGTTTCCCCAGCTCAAAATTCAAGGTCATATAAATTAGAAACTTTTTTTTCAAAATTAAATAAAAATATATGTATTGAAAACTATCATGGCGAAACAACAACTATCTCTTCATTCATCTAAATCAAACAGTCTATTATCATCACCAAGCACTTACGTGTTATGGTTGCCAGACAATGGCAGGAATGAGGATGGGACACTGAAGTATCTTCCAATATGACTCCGGTTGAAGTCAACTTTGAGCGTCGTATTTTGCTTTAATTAATGACTTAATCTTAATTTTTGGCGGAGTTAAGTATGACGAAGAGATGCTCACATGTTATCATTATGTAAGAAATTGTGATAATGGTATGTTGCGAAATGACCGACACCCAATTATACTCTTCAATTAACGACTAAATGCAAATGGATATAATATACGATTGTATACATATGCTGTATAATTGAAGCATCCATGCATTCCACCTGGATACCCGTTCATTTGTTATGAAAGTTGGGGTATATAGACCCATGACCATCATCATTCACTATCGGATACCCAAACATTCAATCTGGATACTATCCATCCATCCATCCATCCATCCATCCATCCATCCATCCATCCATCCATCCATCCATCCATCCATCCATCCATCCATCCATCCATCCATCCATCCATCCATCCATCCATCCATCCATCCATCCATCCATCCATCCATCCATCCACCCACCCACCCACCCAAGGACACCCATCCACCCATCCATCCATCCATCCATCCATCCATCCATCAATCCATCCATCCATCCATCCATCCATCCATCCATCCATCCATCCATCCATCCATCCATCCATCCATCCATCCATCCATCCATCCATCCATCCATCCATCCATCCATCCATCCATCCATCCATCCATCCATCCATCCATCCATCCATCCATCCATTCATCCATCCATCTATATATCTATACTGTCTAACTCCCCTTGCGGGTATTATTGACAGGTACGCAGTCAGTGCTAGATAAAAGTGTTAAAAGTGAAAAAGTGAGAAAGATAAAAGTATGTTAGATTGATCATGCTAGGTGAAGTGATTTAAAGTTAAAAAACTGATAAAAACACGTCTCTAGGAGTTCAATGGTTAGAAGGGGAAAGCAGGGACCGCTTAAACCCTTCAAGATCAGGATGTAACACTGTAGTGGCAGGGAGGTTGTTCTACATCGCAATAGCACTTTGGAAAAATGAAAACTTATAATTTGCAGTGGTATGGATCTTTCTGTAAAAGAGGGGATGCATGTGACGAGTGAATCTGGTGGGTCGCTCGATGTATGATGGTAGGGGCACGGCCACTAAACCTTGAAATTTTTTGAAAAAAGATGATTAATTTAGTGTCATTTCGTCTGTCTTGTAGGGTCTGCAAACCGAGTTTCTGTTGCATGGAGGTGACACTGTCGTATGGGAATAGTTATGCTTGACCCAGCGGACTGCTCGACGCTGTACATTTTCATTTTTTTTGTATATTTTGTAATGTGTTAGGACTCCATACGGAAGAAGCATATTCAACCTGTGCCCTAACTATTGTCTTGTATGCGAGCTGGCGAATGTTGGAATTTGTTGTCTGTATGTTCCTGTGGAGAAAACCAAGAGATTTATTAGCGTTATTTGTAATTATATTTATATGGGTGTTCCAGGAAAGGTCTTTTGAGATGTCCACACTTAAGTATTTTGCATTGTCATTAGTTTCTAATATGTGTCCATGGAGTCTGTAATAAAAAGAGAATTTTGATTTATTTCTGGTTATGTTTAAAACTTAGAATTTACTTGGGTTGAACTCCATGTCCCAGACATTTTCCCATTTCATTAGTTTATCTAGATCTTCTTGTAGAGTATGGCAGTCGTGCATATTGTTGATTGTTAGATACACGGCTGTGTCATCTGCAAATTTGAGAAGTAATAGATTTAGGTAAGTCATTTATGTAGAGAAGAAAAAGTAACGGACCAAGCACAGACCCTTGTGGTACCCCAGATGTCACAGGCACCTCGGATGATAATTCTCCATCTAGAGCAACACGTTGAGTACGACCTATAAGGAATGATTTGATCCATGAGAGAGTATCTTTATCCACACCATGTTCCTGTAATTTAAAAGCAGTTTAAGATGGTTCGCTTTGTCGAACGCTTTGCTGAAATAAAGCAATATTAGATCAGTTTGTTGTCCAAATGTCATATTTCGTGCCGGGTCATCAATGAGTTGCAGAAGTTGTGTTTCGCAGAAACGCTTTTCTCTGAAGCAATGCTGTAAATCATAAAGTATGTTATATTTATTGAAGTGAGCTGAAAGATTTGAGGAAACTATATGCTCTAAGGATTTACATAAAATACAGGTGAGAGAGATAGGTCTGTTATTTTCTGGGTCTTCTTTGTTTCCTTTCTTGTACAGCGGTTTTGCATTTGCAGATGTCCATACTTCTGGGCGAATTCCGGAGTCCAAGGATTTCTGAAAAAGGAGTGTTATTATTGGAGAAATTTGTGAACTTAATTCTTTTAGAACAAGGGGTTTGATGTTGTCGGGACCTGCTGCCTTGTCTGGTTTAAGATTGGATAGCAACTTCTGCACGGTGCCACCCTATTGACACTGACTGTGATCTTTGACACTGTTGGAAATTTTCTGAAAGATGAAGATGAAATTTCATTAAGATTTCTGGAAAAAAAGAGACGAGATTGAGAAAGGGAAAGGGAGGACATAGGTGTGAAAACGGATTGGAACTGTTGGTTCAAACATTGGTCTTTTCTTGATTCACAGAAGTTGATTTTCCTGAAACATTGTCAAAAAAAGTAGAAATACCTTGCGCGTCGTGTTTGGAGTTTTTTAAGAGAGTATACCAGTTTCTTCGAATTAAAGTTGGATCTATTTTCTTGAACGTTAGGGTCTTCAAAGCCTAAAATGGGCTCAACATATTTATTATAAGCAGTTTTGGTATTTCTTTTGATAAGGTTCTTAATATTGAGGAACATTTTCCTGGTCTTATGTGCTTCATTGTTTTTGAGTCTGAAATAAAGTGTATCTCTTTTTCTCATTAGTCGTTTTATCGGTTGGGTAATCCATGGTAATGATCTTCTTGTACCTATAGTTTTTGAGGGAATACATTGTTTAATACCAGTCGATATCTCATCTGAAAAAATACCCCTAAATTCCTAAAAGATACTACCCGGAGTCTCATCCACAATGCATTTTATCCAGTTTTTGAACGTTTACTTCCTTCTAAATAACCTTTACCGATAACTTCACAAAGCAAAATACTTTTTGTAAAATCAAAATAATTCATCATGTGATGCGACCGACAGGCGAAGGGTTCGCACCGTTGTTATCGAACAGTGTATGTAAGCCGTTCTTTCACTTTCCTTTATTTCTTCTTGTGGCTTAAAAAAATATGTAAAATAACACTGCAACAGTAGTTTCACTTTCAAATCTAAATTGAAGATGGGTAATTCACTGAACTATTTTAATAGTAGAGAAAACAATAAAGCTGAAAGAGTATCCGGAAACAAAAGAAAACGTGATGAATGCCCGGAGCTGAATAATGCAGGACTTGAACTTTTAAATACCCCCAAAAGGTTTGTTTACGTTTGACAAGTTGAAATGTAGTGTAGAGTTGTTCACATATCATGCAGATCAGCAAAGACATCATCACAGGTTTTTTATTTTGGGGAAACGGCCTGGCCTTTTTTGAGGGAAAAAATCGCGCGAAACGCTTGATTTTGGGGGAAAAATCACTAGAAACGCCGGATTTTGGGGGAAAATAAGGAAAGTCTTAAATAATCAATTATCCTCTATTCCTAGAACTTCGTGCAGCCCATTAAGATCGTGCACTTTTTTATGATGTAAACTTCTAAGCAACATTAAAACGCACATGCACGAAAACTGTTCACTTTCATAACTTGAGAATTTCCACAGCCGATAAGACAACAATCAGGAGGAAAAAACAATAAATATGATATAAATTGTCCTTTTTTCTGACTTCGTTCCAAAGAAATAGCCTAAACAATGTTTAAAATCTGCACATTTCCTTCTCCAGACGGCTATGTGTGTCAATGTTTTGATCGATAAATGTTCCAGGAGTAATTTCCCTTGGAGGCCTGTCTCAAATTTGTTTTGTGCTCTCAGTACTTTGCATTACAATATGATTAAAGTATGCTGTGTATGCGGAAAATTTTACCCCCAAATGATGACACGAGACCATATGTTAAGATCGTGACCAGCCCATTGCGATAAATGTTTTCACTGCGTCAATTTGGGATTCCCGATTGTGTCATAATACAACTGTCATTAGAAGGGGTGACAGCTTTTTATGGCCCCATTGTGAATAGAATTTTATTTAGCTATTTTCCGTTAGTAAATATACACTTTATCTAGACCTCTGAATACAGTTATCACAGTTCATATTTTGTTTTTATGAAGACCGGTTTTCTTTAAACCATTCTCTTCAATACAGTTTATTCACGAAACTCATCTAAAACAACACATATTTAATACAAATAAACACATATTCACAAAAACATATATGTATCGGTTATTACAAACACATCCCAGGGCCTCGCTTTGACGTCATCAAAATCGGTGCAGCAGCACGATCTTATAGGGTAATTCTGTGTGACGCAGACTACGATGTACATGAATGTTTAAAGGTACGTAACTCCATTATTATTATCTGTCAACCAGCATATTTCACTCGTTATTTGTTAAACAAAAGATAAATCATAAAGTATAAAACAAGTTTAGTTATTGTGTAATGATTTTTCAAGAAAGATATGCCTTTAAAGTTTAAGGTGCACGAACTTATAGGTTTAGAGGCTAAGCATATTTTACTGTTTTTAAAACAAATTCAAGGAAACAGACAATTTAATTATGCAATATTTTTCTATTTTCTACACTGGATCTGGTTAACTTATATATTTAGATAAAGGTTTTTAATTTTTTTTATATATTTTTTTTAATGGGAAAATGAAATCTAGGGGAAAATTTACCAGCTGCGGAGAACAAAAAATCAGAGGGGAAAGGGCCGATTTTCGGCGGGTCACAAAGAAGGAAAAAAAACCTGCATCATGATCTTTTAAATTAAGTTTAAACAGCTTTTCTTAAAGTAATTATACAAGTAATTCAAATATTTATCGGCACATATATAAAACAATTTTCATCTTAAAGCCCCAGTAATAGAAATTAATAAAAATGAAATCTAAATATACACCTAGCATACCTCATAGTAATCGTTAAAAAAGTACCAGTACCATAAATTAAATGCATTTATTGTTTACTATATGTGAACATGTATTGGCATGGACCCGCTTTGACACTAACTTCATTTTTACAAATTAACCTAAGTAATTAATATATATACATGCTTTTTTGATGTATTAATTAGGAACATATAAATAAGGCAAACACATCAAATTGTAATCAGTTTTATTTTTCTGTTTGGAAAACATAAAAACATACATGGCAAAAAACAACAAAGATGTTCTAAATTTGCAACATCGTGAAACATGGACATGATGAAAACAAATATTATCTATCTATCTATACTGTCTAACTCCCCTTGCGGGTATTATTGACAGGTAAACATATGAACATAAATTCATCATCACTGCATTAAATGACACTCTATTAGAAATGATTGGTTATGTTATGTCGTGGATTAGCAAAATAGTAGCTGAAAACACCCTGCAATGAAACAAAACACATATTGTTCAATGTCCATCAAAAACAGCTGGCCCGTACACATGGGAACACTCCCTTCGGACATCACAGCTGAGGTGGAGAGGCAATTCCTAGGCCTCCTTGTAGAGTTTTAGGACAAGAAGATAGAATGACACCAGTCCTCGTGTTGCAACACAGGTGTTGACACGGTTGTACCATCCCTCACAATCGTTCTAACACTTTTCAAAATCGACTGGGAAGATGCTGAAGTTTATCTAAGTGTTGCAGATATATACCATGACAGCGTCAAGATGGTCATTATTTGCCCGCTTGTCGCCTTGTCCGAGGTATCAAACATGGAGGGAATGTGTCCTGCTGGGAGAAACTGCAAAGCCATGACCTGGTGTAAGAAATAATATGCCGTCTAAAAAATATATATACTCATGTATAATATTTAACATCAAATTATTTTCAATTGATATGCAGGGGTCTCGCTAGTGGGCGAAGTGGGCGATTTGCTCGCCAAGGGAATATTTATGTCGCTTATTAATTTCATGAAGGGGACATAACTTCTCCACCTTTTAATTATTTGTTTGTGCCACACATTGACCATTCAAATCAATTTGATGTGGAGAATTCGACACAGGAGAATTCTCAGTCAGAAGTTGCCCCATTTACAGGTCATGCAAAGTTGAACATTCAAATGCACAGTCGGGAGCTATAAGAGTTCTTAAAATTGTTCATAGGTGAAGCCTTGATTTATTGCCTTGTGCTGGCTACCAATAACTATACTTCAGCAAAGTTAAATGGCCCATTAAAACAATACAAAGGAATGATCAAATGGGAAGAGTTAACCTAGCACACTGGCAATAAATATAGGGCTCATTTATGGGTAAGATTTGGAATCTGTGCTGTAAAATGAGACTTTAAATGAATTTTTATTTAAAAAAATTGTAGCACAATATAAATTCGATTTAATCTTGATTTTCTTAAAATTTACAAGGAAGTAAGAAGATTATGAATATTACTGGTTTTGTTAAACTTGAAGTTTTATTTGATAAACCTGTACAGGAAAAAAATAATAAAAATTACCAGAATAATTTACAATCAATTAGAAATAAGAAAAATGTAGGTTTCATACACTTAACATCTCTTATTATAAATGAAATGCAGCCTTTTGAATTCCATCACCCATTTCAGCCTCTATTATTGAAATAGCTTATCAGTCATCACATAAATAGCATGTTAAGTGTTAAATATATAACTTTAACTCAGTTAAATACATCAATAACAAAAATGAACACTTAAGTGAGTGTGTGTTTGTATTTGTAAATGTTGTCCCCCAAAGTGTGAAATAAGATTGTTTTTGATTAATGATAATTGGCAAATTTAATGAGGGGTATAAGACAAGTAAAGAGTTGATTGAAAGCTGAACGGAAATACTTCTCCTTTAATTTGTCGCAAAATACATGTAAAATGAAGACCTATGACGCAACTGTACAGAAGTGACAGCTCCCGAAATTTTGAGCTAAGCTTGACCACTGGATGCAAAAGTACCATTTCTCCCCGAAAAGTTGCCACTTCTTCCTATTTTGGCCTTTGGGAGAAGTGACTTCTCCCTAAATTTTGAACCTAGCTAGACCCCTGATATAATCAAATTATTTTTGAAAGAAACAAAACGATTATGTCCGTAAAATAATGGTCGGTCGTTAAAGTAGAAATAATCTATTTTAAGCTAAAATACAATATTATGCAAACTTACATCTACTTCACTTAAACTTTAAAATAATAAGACAATTAAATCGTTACTTTAAATTTGAATTTTTAATAGTCACAAATTTAAATTATTTCCCTATTAAAGTACTCAAAGGGGATTTAAGTACT
The DNA here is from genome assembly GCF_020536995.1 of Dreissena polymorpha. Taxonomy (NCBI): domain Eukaryota; kingdom Metazoa; phylum Mollusca; class Bivalvia; order Myida; family Dreissenidae; genus Dreissena; species Dreissena polymorpha. The sequence continues at coordinate 22,233,606 of NC_068356.1, read as the reverse complement.
GATGGTTTATATTTTATGTTCAACTGATGGATTAATAGATGAAACTACCAGCTATGCTTCATTTAGTCTGTTTTCTAGCAAAATTATTATACCGCAAGCAGTGTGATTGACAGAGTAACATATGGACAATAACAAATTTGTTGATAATACAATTGTCAACACCATAATCCCAAAATGGGCCCATTTCAAGATTCTTCCAAACAGATATATTTCAATACCACAGACAATGAAGCAAATAACACTAAATAGTAAATAGTAATGTATTGTATTCAGGTTGTGTTAATATTTATACATTAATTAAAAAAAAGTATCATTTAGAATACAAATGTAAATTATTCAGATTTGCATAATAAATCATTCAATGATTTAAAATACCAACAATAATTATTTTTTAGCTCACCTGTCACATAGTAACATGGTGAGCATATGTGACCGTGTGATGTCCGGCGTCCGTTGGGTGTGCGTGCGTCAGTCCGTCAACAATTTTTTTGTGTAGACAGTAGAGGTCACAGTTGTCATCCAATCTTAATGAAATTTGGTCAGAATGTTTATCTTGATGAAATCTGGGTTGGGATTGTATTTGGGTCATCTGGGGTCAAAAACAAGGTCACTAGATCAAAAAATAGGTCACATAATAGGTCAAATAATAGAAAAACCTTGTGTAGACAATAGAGGTCGCAGTTTTCATCCAATCTTTATGAAATTTGGTCAGAATGTTTATCTTGATGAAATCTGGGTTGGGATTGTATTTGGGTCATCTGGGGTCAAAAACTAGGTCACTAGGTCAAATAATTGAAAAATCATCAACAATTTGTTTGTGTATACAGTAGAGGTCACAGTTTTCATCCAATGTTTATGAAATTTGGTCAGAATATTTATCTTGATGAAATCTGGGTTGGGATTGAATTTGGGTCATCTGGGGTCAAAAACTAGGTCAAATAATAGAAAAACCTTGTGTAGACAATAGAGGTCGCAGTTTTCATCCAATCTTTATGAAATTTGGTCAGAATGTTTATCTTGATAAAATCTGGCTTGGGAATGTATTTGGGTCATCTGGGGTCAAATACTAAGTCACTAGGTCAAAAACTAGGTAAAATAATAGAAAAACCTTGTACAGACAATAGAGGTTGCAGTTTTATGAAATTTGGTCAGAATGTTTATCTTGATGAAATCTGGGTTGGGATTGTATTTGGGTCATCTTGGGTCACTAGGGGTCAAAAACTAGGTCATTAGGTCAAATAATAGCAAAACCTTGTGTAGACAATAGAGGTCACAGTTTTCATCCAATCTTCATGCAATTTGGTCAGAATGTTTGTCTTGATGAAATCTGGGTTGGGATTGTATTTGGGACACCTGGGGTTAAAAACTAGGTCAATAGGTCAAATATAAGAAAAACCTTATGTACACAATAGAGGTCACAGTTTTCATCTTATCTTTATGAAATTTGGTCAGAATGTTTATCTTGATGAAAATTGGGTTGGGATTGTATTTGGTTAGTCGGGTGAGCGATTCAGGGCCATCATGGCCCTCTTGTTTTAATTTCAAATGAATAAAGTATTCTCGATCCATAAAAACATATAACAAATGATGTAAACAGTAATATGACTTTTATAAAGGAAATTGAGCAGAATTTACCATATCAACAGTTTTTTAGCTCGACTATTATATATAAAATATATATAGTGGAGCTATCCTACTCACCCCGGCGTTAGCGTCTGCGTTAGCGTGCAAATGTTAAAGTTTTGTACTACCCCAAATATTTTTTTTGTTCCTTGACATATTGCTTTCATATTTTGCATACTTGTTTACCAACATGACCCCACAACAAGAGAAGACAACTCTATCAAGCATTTTGTCATAATTATGGCCCCTTTTCCACTTAGAATATGCAGCAAATATTAATTTTTTTCGTATTACCCCATTTATTTTCATTGTCCCTTGACATATTGCTTTCATATTTTGCATACTTGTTTGCCAACATCACCCCAACCTATAAACAAGAGCAGACAACTCTATCAAGCATTTTGTCATAATTATTGCCCCTTTTATACTTAGAATATGCATTTTATTGATAAATCTATGTTAAAGTTTGCGTACTACCCCAATTATTTCCTATATCCTTTGACATATTGCTTTTATATGTTGCATACTTGTTTACCAACATGACCCCAACCTATTAAGAAGAGCAGACCACTGTATCAAGCATTTTGGCATAATTATGGCCCTTTTTAGTAAAAGTTTTACACTTAGTTAATTGAACATTTTGCTTAAATTGCCATAACTTCTTTATTTATGATCACATTTTATTATTACTTTGACAAAACAACACTTACCTGAATACCACAATGGATTCCACCCAAACAATACCCCAGGCCCCTACCCAGAATCCCTCCCCCCACCCACAACCTCCCCCCTCCCATTTTTTTTTAGACATCATCTAATAAATTACCACACCCCACATTATAACCCCCTCTCACCCCTCCCCACCACCCTACCCCCCCAAAAAAATTTTTTTTTTCCTTTTTTTATTTTTGAAAGATCGTCTAATAAATTATTGAATATGAACAATTTCGCCATGATGGCTTACATTATACTGTCAAGCACTAGAATAGTCGAGCGTGCTGTCCTCTGACAGCTCTTGTTAAATTTCACATTACATGTAATAAAGGATTTTCTATGCATAAAAACATATCACAAATTACATAAACAGGAATATGATTTTCATGTAGGAAATATAGCAGAACATTTAATTAAGAAATATAATCCGTTTAAATTATTAACATTTGACTTTTTTTTTTAATGTAACAAATTTTGGCAAAATATTTTTTAAATTTTAAAAAGAGACACCCACAAATAAGAAATCGTCTACAAAAAAGTGTCGGCAAAATTTTGTTGTTTGTTGCAGTAAAAAAAAAAGAATATACCATTTGAATCGTCAATTTATTAAAGTGCTAATATCTAATTATGACAAACTCTTTTATGGATCAATTATCTAGCTTATTAAAATTAATTGCTATTAAACTTTGATCTGGCCAACTGAGGAAAAAATTACGCTTTGAATTCTTCATTTTTAGTGAGGCTGTTTTCGGAGAAAACCTGAGCTATTGTCATAGCCAGCTCGTCGTCCGTCATGCTAAAACCTTAACATTGGCCATAACTTTTTAAATATTAAAGATAGCACCTTGATATTTGGCATGCATGTGTATCTCATGGAGTTGCACATTTTGAGTGGTAAATTTCAAGGTGAACATCATCTTTCAAGGTCTAGGGTCGAAAAAACAAAGTCAAGAGAAGTAATAAGCTTTAAATGGACATAGTTGTCTGACCTGCCAACGTATATATTTTTGTTAAATAAATCAAAGCGGCGCAGTAGGCGGCATTGTGTTTCTGACAAACACATTGTGGTTAAAGGTCAAGGTCATCCTTTACAGTCTACGGTAAAAAATACAAGTTTAAGGGAAGTAATAAGCTTTAAAAAGGGAGATAATTATTCTATATTGAACATAGCCACTTTATATATTTGGCATGCATGTGTATCTTATGGAGCTGCACATTTCGAGTGGTCAATCACAGTCACGGTAGTGGCTTTTAATTATTTGCTACTAAAAATAGAGATTTGTTAGAGACGATTATTTTCAAGGGCAGTAATTTATATAATTATAAATCTCTGCTACTCATATTATATATTTCCTTTCCAAGAATTGAAGTTCTTTTCACAGTTACTGTACAGATTTATTATTTTGATTATTGATTGATTTGTCTAAGTTTTTTTTTAAATGATATAATTATAATTTCTTTGATGTTCATTACATACCTGTGGACTTATGTCCATAGATACATGATCAACTCTGGCTATGATCTCTTTTAAACCACAGGCCTTGGTTGTCAGTGATGTCTGACATGGTCATAATTGACTGTGAGACCCCCCCCCCCCAGTTGGATTGGACAAAATTCAAGGGAAGTAATAAGCTTTAAAGGGAGATGATTTCTATACCTGCCAAATGATAAATATAAATTTAATTTTTCTAAGCGTCGCAATAGGGGGCATTGTGTTTCTGACCAACACATCTCTTGATAAAATTATCATTTCTTACCTGTTCTAATTTGTGAATGCTAGTTTTCATTTAATACCAGTGGACTTATGTCCATGCATACATGATGAACTCTGGCTATGATCTATGGTCTGACTGGATCATTTTTAACTGTCTACAGACCCCCCCCCCCCCCCCCCCCCCGGTTGGATTGGACAAAATCCAAGGGAAGTAATAAAGCTTTAAAGGGAGATGATGTCTATACCTGCCAAATTATAAATAGAAATTTTATTTCAAAGTGGCGCAGTAGGGGGCATTGTGTTTCTGACAAACACATCTCTTGTTGGGTCACTAGGTCAAAGGTCAAGGTCACTGTGACCTTCAAAAAAAAAAATTCTGACAAGCGTTCACAGCCGAGCGTGGCACCCGTTATGTGGTGCTCTTGTTTCACACCTAATTTAAGTGGCAAACGTGGTTTGTGTGTATACTTTGCAAACTGATTGAACATCGTTAAATATGTGATAATATACCAGTGCCAAAGTGACTAACTGTGACTGCCAAACTGGTAAGACCCAAGTGCCGAAATGGCACTTTTTACGATGCTGAAGTAACCAGATGCCAAGGTGACTAGATAACCATAGATTTAAACAGTGAAATAAAATATGAGCAAATAATAAGCAGATATGAATAATGAAATAATGATGTGGGTGAGATATTGTGGTTCGTTACTCTTTTTTTTCAACTTACATGTCCCCTTGGGAGTTCTCTGCTGTGGTTCCCTTCTGGTATGAATGTCAAAAGATTTCTATTATCTTGTGTACAAACTTACCTTAAATATGCATTGCCTTGTTTTCTGTTGGAAACAGAAAGAGGATCAAGTCAACATCCAAGTATATATACCAGACTTTGTTTCTGGATGGGGAAAACAGTGATGTCACCCTGCACGTTTTAGGGCAGGAATGGAAACTTCACAAGCTCTACTTGAAGCAGGTTTGCTTTTGTGGCCATATGTGTCTTGTTCTGAGAAAACTGGGCTTAATGCATGTGCGTAGAGTGTTGTCCCATATTAGCCTGTGCAGTCTGCACAGGCTAATCAGGGACAACATTTTCGCTAAACTTGCTTTTCGGTAAGGAGGGACTAACTTGAAACTTAACATACCATTAAAACGGAAAGTGTCGTCCCTGATTAGCCTGTGCAAGTTGCACAGGCTAATCTGGGATGACACTTTACGCACATGCATTAAGCCCAGTTTTTTCAGAACACGACGCATATTATATTGTGTGAAAGCTGCTAATTCACTTGTAAGTGCTTTTGCAAGTTTTCTTAATTAGTGACATGTTTCATTCACTGCAGTGTGACAAGAATTATACCTCACATGACTTTTCCTGGCATCTTGTAAGGTGTATAAATATTGCCCACTTAAAGAGTAATGCTCAAAAGCCTTTGTAGACATGACTCTTTGGGTGCCATACATGTACACCTCATGCCTGTGATATTTCTAGCTTTGAACATTTGATGTTTTTAACTTGAAGAGACAGAGAAACATTTTGAGTTTGTCTGATGCCAGTGCTTTTATTCTGTAATTGTTGAGTACCACTTGTATGTTATGGTGTAATCTTCCACTTCAGTCTCCATACTTTGCAAGCATGTTCAGTGGTGCTTGGAAGGAATCAGACATGCCGAGAATAGAACTGGACATAATTGATGAGAACATCACATGTGAGGGTGGGTACATCAAAATGGTGATGATCATGAAAATGATGGAGGTGGTGTTGATAATGATGAATGATGAGGAGGAAATAAGAAAATGTTGGTGATATTAATTGCTTTGGTGATAACATGATGACATCTTAAAAAAAATTAATAGACTATCTATTAATATAAAATATCTAATATTTTACATGGTTGATGGTAAATCCCAAAAATTGTTCAAGTTATGTGTAAAACATAGTTGTATTTACTTCAGCCCTGAAGATAGCGTTTGGATCTCTGTACAAGGATGACGTGTTCATCAAGCCAGTCCAGTTGACCAGCGTGATTGCCACGGCGACACTGTTGCAGCTGGTATGTACTCAAGCCTGGTGGTGCAGCATGAATGAGCTTTACTCCAGGAAAACTGGGTTTAATGCATGTACCTTTTGTAGTTTTCTCACAATAAGCCTGTGCAGTCCACACAGGCTAATCAGGAATGACTAATTTCCTCAGACTGGATTTTTGTTTAGAAGAGACTTCCTTTTGATAAAAAATTCCTTTACAGCAGAAAGTATCGTACCTGATTAACCTGTACAAACTTTTTACACCCATACTTAAACTCGTTTTCATAGAGGGAGGCTTAAATAAAAGTTGCTATTTTCTATAGCATGATTTAATCCCGTCTTTATGCCAGGGTATTATCATGCTCCTCGATGGGGGGGGGGGGGGGGCAGCACATCGTGGGGGGGGCAGCACATTGTGGGAGGGCAGCACATCGTGGGGGGGGGGGCAGCACATCGTGGGGGGGGAGCAGCACATCGTTGGGGGGGGGGGGGGCGGCACATCATGGGGGGCAGCACATCGTGGGGGGCAGTACATCGTGGGGGGGCAGCACATCGTTTGGGGGGGGCAGCACATCGTGGGGGGCAGCACATCTTGGGGGGAAGCACATCGTGGGGGGAAGCACATCGTGGGGGGGGGCAGCATATCGTGGGGGGCAGCACATCGTGGGGGGGGGGGGCAGCACATCGTGGGGGAGGCAGCACATCGTGGGGGAAGCACATCGTGGGGGGGCAGCACATCGTGGGGGACAGCACATCGTGGAGGGGCAGCACATCGTGGGGGGGCAGCACATCGTGGAGGACAGGACATCGTGGGGGGGGGGCAGCACATTGTGGGGGGCAGCACATCGTGGGGGGGGGCAGCACATCGTGGGGGGGCAGCACATTGTGGGGGGGGGCAGCACATCGTGGGGGGGCAGCACATCGGGGCTTCATTGTCTTATTGGTCTGAATTCTGATTTTGATGGAATTGAGTTTGAGTGCGTCTGAAAAAAAAATTACCATACCTGATAATTGTTTCCATCTAACTTGATTTCTGTTCATGCATCTGTTCTGTCTTTCCTTTCTGATGATTTTTCAGGAGTTATTGGCATTTGATAATTAGTGATGACTTTTGCATCTACAAGTACGCATTAATACAGTATCTAAATAACTTTACTCATTATCACAATAGTTTTGCAATATTAAAATGCTATCATGATATTATTGTGCCCCCAGGAATTGAGGGGTTTAAGCATTGCACTTACCCTGTTGTCCGTACGTACTACGTCTTAAAGCCTGTGTTTTAAACTCGTCTTTTATTCCTCGATGGATCTCACTTACTATTAGAAAGTTTCTATTAATGATTCTGCCAACGATTTGTTGCAATTGGTTTAAGGTAGACATTAAATTAAGCCATGAATTGATGAAACTTGTAGAAACGGCGATAGACTTAACAATTTACAATCTGCCCTATGAAGAGAAAAAATTACAGGCCAGGTGTAAATTTCTCCTGCCCTAATATTTAGTATTTTACCCAAAAGGGCAAAGGGTCATGGCAAGGTTAATTTAAGTGTCATTTTCATGCGCATTTGAATTGAAGAAAGGAAAAAAATAGTGCAAAAAGGGCCCTGATTTTGAACAAATACAAGACTGAACTTGGCATGCAGCTTCCCTATAGTGTGGACATGTGTATCCTTGTCAGATCATTCCAACCCAATCATTCTGTAGCATGATATTGCCTTTGATTTGTTGTCTTTGCCCAAGATCTCAGATACTTATGATCTTTATTTAAGAAACTTATTATGCAGCTTCCCTATGAAGTGGACATAATCATCCTTGTCACGTTGTTCAGGTCCAATAATTTTTCAGATTGTTTTTCCTTGCATTAAATAGAGGATATTTGTTGGATTTGGTGGATTATCGATTTTTATTTTATGCTTTCCGGTGGTTTATAGAGAAATATCAGTGAAATAAAACTGGTATTTCACTGTTTTGAACAGTGAGAAATAGCAGTGAAAAATATCGATATTTTTCACTGTTTTACTGTGAAATGACGTCATTTTTTCGCCGAAATGACGTCATAAATCTAGCAAAATTATCCAGTTAAACTCTTAACAACGTAAATTAACGGTGAAAAAAAGCATAAAATAAAAAGAAAATTTGTTGGATTCTATGGAATATTGATTTAAATTCAGTCGTGATCATAAAAAGTACATATTTTCACTTTGGCTGTGCCACTCGTGAAAATATTTTTTTTATATGATCACTCGTGAAATAAAATCGATATTCCATTGAATCCAACAAATATCCTCTATTAATTCACGAGTTATCATAGAAAATATATATTGTCTATATTGTCCAACAAATTTTCTTTATGTTTAATTTTTTTTTCACAGTTTATATACATTGTTAAAGAGTTTAACTAAAGAATTTCGCTGGAATAATGACTTCATTTTGTAACAAGAAATATCTTTAAAAAAGATATACGGCGTTGATAGTTCAATGAATGAGATCAAGGATAGCGAATGTCTTTTTTCTGTGCAGTTGTTAGCTGCATCACACGCAGTACGGGATGTTACGCGGAGTTTTCGCGGCTTATTTTACATTATTACATATTGCTGGTCATAAACCTATAGATACAAAACAGAAAACCAAAAGAAGAATGGAAGTGAAATTAAAACATACGAGTCAACCGGCCACACGAGAAGTATCCGTATTTATAGACGCGTTCTTCGAACAAACCTGTTTTAGTGGTTTGTCAGGCATTGCTATTTGATTCGATTATTAACAGTATCGATAATCATCGCGCTCATTCTTAATACATTGGTCAATATGGTGGAATAATTATTGTTAAATTAATAAAAAACAAGGGCTGTTTGTAAAACATGCATGCCCCCCATATGGGATGTCCGTTGTAGTGGCAGCCATTGTGTGAATACGATTTTTGTCACTGTGACCTTGACCTTTGACCTAGTGACCTGAAAATCAATAGGGGTCATCTGCGAGTCACAATCAATGTACCTATGAAGTGTCATGATCCTAGGCATAAGCGTTCTTGAGTTATCACCCGAAAATCATTTTACTATTTCGGGTCACCGTGACCTTGACCTTTGACCTTGTGACCTCAAAATCATTAGGGGTCATCTGCAAGTCATGATCAATCTACCTATGAAGTTTCATAATCCTAGGCGTATGCGTTCTTGAGTTATCATCCGAAAACCATTTTACTATTTCGGGTCACCATGACCTTGACCTTTGACCTAGTGACCTCAAAATCAATAGGGGTCATCTGCGAGTCATGATCAATCTACCCATGAAGTTTCATGATCCTAGGCGTATACGTTCATGAGTTATCATCCGGAAACCATTTTACTATTTCGGGTCACCGTGACCTTGACCTTTGACCTAGTGACCTCAAAATCAATAGGGGTCATCTGCAAGTCATGATCAATCTACCCATGAAGTTTCATGATCCTAGGCGTATGCGTTCTTGAGTTATCATTCAAAAACCATTTAACCATTTCTGGTCACCGTGACCTTGACCTTTGACCTAGTGACCTCAAAATCAATAGGGGTCATCTGCGAGTCATGATCAATGTACCTATGAAGTTTCATGATTCTAGGCCCAAGCGTTCTTGAGTTATCGTCTGACAACCACCTGGTGGACAGACCGACAGACCGACTGACCGACAGACCGACCGACCGACATGAGCAAAGCAATATACCCTTAAGAATCTACATATTTCTGGTCTAAAGAAAATTCCAGGTCACCTAGTTCACGGATAGCGTATTTATTATATAACTATTATTTTACTGGCCGCGAACTCCGGTGATGACCTGTATATAAACTCTGACATTCATACACTGGCCGCGAATTGACCCGGGTTGAAATGCAATGTATTAAAGTGAGGCCTCGCTTCCACTGCTCTCTATACTTTTACATGTTAACATGTTGACAAGAAAATGGAAGTAAGTACTAAATATGAGAACATAGCCTTTAAATATAAACGCGTTGCGCTGGTAATTCTCTGAAAATAAAAGGTGTACGCACAAAATGTATTGATGTCGAGAATTGAGTGTAAAACTGTTCTATCTATTAAGCCTTTTCATTAGAAATAAAATTGTTTCATGCAGTAAAACAGTGTTACAAAGACGCGGATATGTTTCCAATGTTCTGGTGGAATACTCAAATCAGCCAATGGAATAAATGAAGTGTATTCATTCGTACCTAGCCGCGGGAAATTTTATTTGAATTTTATTGGACACTTACAAAGGTCAGGAGAGGTGAAAAGCTGGCTTAATACAGCTTACGCCAAAAAAAATGACGTCATTTCACAGTAAACATTTTTAATTTTCTTTGTTTGAAACAGTGAAATTATCAGTTTTAATTCACTGATATTTCTCAATAAACCACCAGAAAGCATTAAATAAAAACATTATTTTCCTAAGGATTTTTCGTTTCCGCATACTCCAATACTTTTTCAGGCAGATATTCCTCTTTGATAAGTAAAATGATATTGTCTAGTGAGTGTAATGTTTCTTGGTAAGATCACAAAAACTACTCATAATTCTAATTTGATTAAATTGTTTTTGCTTAATTATGGCTTAATTATGAAGTTATCACTTGTGTATTTATTCAAGCATCCATTCAGCATATGTCCCATGAGGTATGTTCCTTATTAAAAATAATTGGTTTCTATTCACCAAGTATATACAATTGTCAATAGCCAATAAAAATATGATGTGTAAATATTTAGGAGAATAATGACAAACAAAAGAGGATAAAAGGGTGGGAAATTTTTCAAAAATGATAGGGAATGAAAATGGAATAGGCCACTTATTTTTAAAGCCTTGGGCATAACAATGGAAAGGCCCTGTTTTGCAATTGTGCTTAAGCTAAGTTCCTAGTTTCCATGCAGGTTCGGCAAATGCATATGGTACTGTTGTTAAGTTCCAATGCGTTTTTAGGGTGCTAAAAAATAGATTGTTTCCACACACTTTGCCCATCCGTTTACAAAGCCCATCATTAAAGAGCATCCTTCAGTTCCACGGATATATTATGTACAGTTTTTTGTCCAAATAGTTCCTAACAATTCTGTATCAGTTGTACAGTGACATGATGTTATGACACCTTTGATGAGTAGGATATGTTCCTCTCCTGATGTGGTCCTAAATATACACTCTACTGTTTGCTACAGGGTTGCAAATTCTCTTGATTTCCTTTCAAAAATAATTCATCAAATGGTTCTTATTTTGTTTTATCTAATACAACATGAAGATATTTGATAAACCTTAGAGCATGGAGGTAAGGGTATTTTTATGCCCCGTATCGAAAGATCGTGGGTATATTGTTTTTGGCCTGTCTGTCATTGTATGTGTGTGTCCCAAAACATTTACCAAAACTTTAACCTTGGTCATAACTTTTGCAATATTCAAGATAGCAACTTGATATTTGGCATGCATGTGTATCTCATGGAGCTGCACATTTTAAGTGGTGAAAGGTCAAGGTCATCCTTCAAGGTCAAAGGTCAAATTTATGGCTTCAAAGCGGCATAATAGAGGGGATTGTGTTTCTGACAAACACATCTCGTGTTCTACCCTGTGATTAAAAATTTACCACCATTGTTGGTTTCTTGCAAACAAGTGAAAAACTACTGTTTTGCATCCATGGCAGTCCTCTTGAAGTAAACCTCAAGAAACCTTATGACTATATGAGCCTTGTTCTGAGAAAACTGGGCTTAATGCAGGGGCAACACTTTCCGCCTTAACTTGTTTGTCGGTAAGGAGGAACTTCCTTGGAACTTAAAATACCATAAAAGCGTAAAGTGTCGTTCCTGATTAGCCTGTGCGGACTGCACAGGCTAATCTGGGACGACACTTAACGCACATGCATTATGCCCAGTTTTCTCAAAACATGACTCATATATTTGCGCCAACATGGAAACCATGTAAAACCCATTAAATGAAAGCGTTTGTATCAATTGGATGTACTTCCCTTTCAGGAAGGTTTATTGCTGCAGTGTCAAGTCATGATGAAAGACACATTAAGGTAACAAGTGGCGTATGTTGGTGTTTCTTGCAGCCTTAGAGCTGCAACACTAATTGTATGGTTTGTATGTAACCTTTAGCCTTGATATTTGCATTTTGTTTTCAAAACAAAGCTTTAACTACAACAGCTTTTAGATCTGCTTGTCATTTTGAAAGAGATATTTAAATAAATATGTAGCTTAGATATTCGTACAAGTGTCCATTTGCATGTAAATAGTCAGTAAGCGAAATGTTTGTTTTCTTTAAGCCTTAATGACTATAGGTAAGCAAATAAATTACAATTCAATTATTTCTTTATTGAAACACTATTTAAGCTTTTTTAAGCCCTATCATATTGAAATCTTATATATCTGCTTCTATTAATGATTCTGTTTTAAAGCAAATATGATTTAAATAAAATGCGAATATTGGCTATTCCTTTTTGTTGTTACCAAAAAGTGGGCAACTGCTTTTAAATTGAGAACTCTGTGATTTTGCAGCTCAGCCACTGTGTGTGATTATTACTATGCCTCATGTTCCTATGGACTGAAGGATGTGAGCATACAGTGCTTAGACTGGCTTACAAGAAACATTCTGATAGCAGCAAACCTGACCTTCATCAAGGATGTTACGTAAGCTTGATCAACATTGTGATGATATTCGATTATGGTACTGTCAATTAGTGATATGTTCTCTTAATAAATATTGCCAATTTAATGAAGTATGACAGAGCCATTTTGTTGAAAACCTTTTAATGAAGTTTATGGTGAATTATTTTGGGGATTTTTTTTGTACTCCCTCACCATGCTAGTGGCATAAGGATAAATATTAATAACCTTGTCTGTGTGTGTGTTTGTACTGGGGACATATGTCAAGCTTATAACTTTGTTGCGCATTGTGGGATTTTGAAATAAATTGGCACAATTGTCAAGTGTGAAAACCATGTGGCTCGCTTCAAGCACAAGGCTAAAATGCACACTTTGAGTTTTAGCTCATCTATTTTTGGAAAAAAATTATGAGCTATTGTCATCACCTTGGCGTCGGCGTCGGTGTCCGGTTAAGTATTGCGTTTAGGTCCACTTTTCTCATAAAGTATCAATGCTATTGCATTCAAACTTGGTACACTTACTTACTATCATGAAGGGACTGAGCAGGCAAAGTTAGATAACTCTGGCATGCATTTTGACAGAATTATGTGCCCTTTTAATACATAGAAAATTGAAAATTTTGGTTAAGTTTTGTGTTTAGGTCCATTTTATTCCTTAAGTATCAAAGCTGTTGCTTTCATACTTGCAACACTTACTAACTATCATAAGGGGACTGTGCAGGCAAAGTTATGTAACTCTGACTGGCATTGTGACAGAATTATGTGCCCTTTTTATACTTAGACAAATGAAAATTTTGGTTTAGTTTTGTGTTTAGGTCCATTTTATTCCTTAAGTATCAAAGCTATTGCTTTCATACTTGCAACACTCACCAACTATCATAAGGGGACTGTGCAGGCAAAGTTATGTAACTCTGGCTGGCATTTTGACAGAATTATGTGCCCTTTTTATACTTAGACAAATGAAAATTTTGGTTAAGTTTTGTGTTTAGGTCCATTTTATTACTTAAGTATCAAAGCTATTGCTTTCATACTTGCAACACTCACTAACTATCATATGGGGGACTGTGCAGGCAAATTTATGTAACTCTGACTGGCATTTTGACAGAATTATGTGCCCTTTTTATACTTACAAAATTGAAAATTTGGTTAAGATTTGTGTCCACTTTACCCCTAAAGTATCATAGATATTGCTTTCATACTTGGAACACTCGCGAACTATCATAAGGGGACAGTTAAGGACAAGTTGCATAACTCTGGTTGTCATTGTTACAGAATTATGGCCCTTTTTTGACTTAGTAACTTTGAATATATGGTTAAATTTTGTGTTTCGATCCACTTTACTTCTAAAGTATCAAGGCTATTGCTTTCAAACTTCAAATACTTTCATGCTATCATGAAGTTACTGTACCTGGCAAGTTGAATTTTACCTTGACCTTTTAATGACCTTAACTCTCAAGGTCAAATTATTAAATTTTGCTAAAATTGACATAAATTATTTATTTATGATTAGATTTGATTGATGCTTTGACAAAACAACTCTTACCTGACAAACCACAATAGACTCCGCCCAAACCATCCCCCAAGCCCCCCCCCCCACCCGAATCCCCCCCCACCCAATTTTTTTTTTCTTAAAGATCATCTAATAAATGACCACACACCCTAACACTATACCCCCTCCAATCCAACCCCCCCCCATTTATTTTTTTTTAAACATGGTTAATAAACACAAATATTTTTTTGCCCCCGGTAGGGTGGCATATAGCAGTTGAACTGTCCGTCAGTATGTCAGTGTGTCAGTATGTCAGTGTGTCAGTCTGTCCGTCCGTCCGAAAAAACTTTAACATTGGCCATAACTTTTTCACTATTGAAGATAGCAACTTGATATTTAGCATGCATGTGTATCTCATGGAGCTGCACATTTTGAGTGGTGAAAGGTCAAGGTCAAGGTCATCCTTTAAGGTCAAATGTTAAATTTATGGGGTCTGTCCGTCTGAAAACTTTAACATTGGCCATAACTTTTTCAATATTGAAGATAGCAACTTGATATTTGGCATGCATGTGTATTTTATGGAGCTTAACATTTTGAGTGGTGAAAGGTGAAGGTGAAGGCCATCCTTTAAGGTCAAATGTCAAATACATTAAGCTGCACATTTTGAGTGGTGAAAGTTAAAGGTCAAGGTCATCCTTCAAGGTCAAAGGTCAATAAAAAAATTTAAATTCAAAGCGGCGTTCTCATGAAGCTGCACATTTCGAGTGTTGGAAGTTCAAGGTCAATGTCATTCTTCAAGGTCAAAGGTCAAAAAATATATTCAAAGCAGGGTTCTCTTGATGCTGCACATTTTGAGTGGTGGAAGTTCAAGGTCAAGGTCATCCTTCAAGGTCAAGGTCAGCCTTCAAGGTCATTTTTATTTTTTTCAAAGGGGCGTTATCATATAGCTGCACATTTTGGGTGGCGGAAGTTCAAGGTCAAGGTCATCCTTCACGGTCAAGATCATCCTTCAAGATCAAAGTTAAAAAAACAAACATTTCAAAGCGGCGTTCTCATAAAGCTGCACATTTTGAGTGGTGGAAGTTCAAGGTCAAGGTCATCCTTCAAGGTCAAAGGTCGAAAAAAATATAATTTTTTTTTCAAAGTGGCGCAATAGAGGGCATTGTGTTTCTGACGAACACATCTTTGTTTGTATTATTTTATTTGTGAAATACTGTCCAACCATTCCACCCAAGAATCCCCCCACCCCCCCAAAAATTGCATTTTTTTTTTGCATTTTTGGAAGAAAATGTAATAAATTACCACACCCCCCCACTATACACCCCCTCCACTCCACCTCTCCTTCCTTTGTGATTGAAATTGAGATAGGTTCCTTCACCTTTAAAAAGAACAATAGATGAGCGGTCTGCACCTGCAAGGTGGTTCTCTTGTTTTCTTATGTCTTAATAATAAGTTATAGTTATTTATATTCATGTAGTAATGGTTTGTGTTGTCTGGTTCATATATTTTGTTGCACATCATAAGATTTTAGATTAGATGTGCACAAAATGAGCATCATTTCAGAACAATGTGTCGCTTTCAAAACCATGTTGCTCGGTTAACATCACAGTGTACAGTTGCAAGTGTTTGCATATTCCTTACCTTGAAAACTCAGCCATAGGTCTACGAGCTCATATGTCTACTCCATATGTATGCAGTCAAAGTTTGGCTAATAAAACTTTGTCAAGTATGAAGGAAAAATCAAATTTAATTGGAGCAAATGCCCATTATTTCAATATGACTTTAGTGTGCAACAATTATGTTGCCGGCTTGAAGATCAAGGTTGCATTGGACAATTGAAAGTTTTGCCTATTACTGTTATGACTATAGTAAAAATTACATGTTTGTGCCTGGCACATAAATAAGGTGTGCATAAATGGATTCAGAAATAAATTTGGACAATTGAACATCATGTAAAGACAAATGTTCGTGAGCAACATATATGTTCATGGCCTCAAGGCAAGGTCACAGGGGACAGAGCATGATGGGATTTCAAAATAAATAGGCACAAATGAACATTGCATCGAGATTGGATTTTAAAATAAATAGGCACTAATTGACATTTGTCAAGATTTTATCTCAAAATGATTTAGCACAAATGAACATTTTGTCAATATTGGATTCAAAATAAAAATTAGAACAAATGAATGTTATCTCAAAATTGGATTTCAAAATAAATTAGCACAAATCCATGGCTGTTAATCACGTGTGCCACCCTTTTTTTGAAGTGCATTTATAAATAAGCCCATGCAACTTCCGAGGTGGCGGATGTTTGGAAATTTCATTTTCAATGAATCTCAAAAAAGGGCCTGTGCCCATGATTAATGGCATGAACTTTTATTTGTTGCCAGAGATCATAGGACATGTGTCACTGTTTTCTTAAAGTCAACAGAACTTAATTTTGTAATAACTTTCTCAATATGACTTGAACTGCTGGTTTTGTGTGCAACATTTTTTCACCAGAGGTCAAATGTCTGGTGATGTCTAAAAATCCTTGAAACAAACTCAAACTTATATATGAGCTGCACTCTGTGAAAACTGCATTTAATTCATGTGCATAAAGTGTCATCCCAGATTAGCCTGTGCGGGATGACACTTTCTAGCTAAACTGTTTTTTTTTGCTAAGAAGAGACTTTCTTTTGAAGGAAAATATAATAAAAGCAGAAATTGTCGTTCCTGATTATCCTGTGTGGACTGCACAGGCGCATCTGGGACAACACTTTACGCACATGAATTTAACCCCCTTTTCACATAGTGCAGCTCATATGCTTTGACAAAGGGGAGTTGGTTATGAAACGTTTCATTATATGTGCATTATTAAGACAAGGGGATTGCATCAATTTTCAATGTAAGTGCATGCTCAGTACAGTTCAGTCTGATACTGTAATACTCCATGCTGTAGGGCTGACCTGATGAAGACTGTGATTGCCAGTCCACACCTTGTAGTGATACAGGTTGAGATTGATCTCTATACACTCTTGAAGAAGGTGAGATATTGCTTTATAATAAGGTGAGTCATTATTCTGAAATAATACAACTCTGTAAAAGTGTTCTATTGTTTTGAAGAAAAAGGTCCTGTGAGAAGGTGAGACATAGTTTTTATAATGAAAGTGTTATTAACAACATTGTTTCTACCATGCAACTTTGGAAAAGGGGAATATTGTTCTTAAACATCTGAAATGGTAAGGGTTATGTGGGTTTCCTTAAATGAGCGAATATATGTTCAGTAATAAAGATAATGGTATTTACTATAATATTTGCCTGAAGTGTTTTCACTGATGTGTCTTAAAAAATTATTTTAAATGATGTAATCACTGTTTGGCATTACTATTCTATATTATACAGACAACACCAGGCATACTTAAAAAACAAAAACCTATACCCCATGTCTGTATACACTGGAATTTGATCGTGCCAGCCTATAATCCATGTTTGTATACACTGTGGTATTCGATCGTGCAAGCCTATAACTCATGTCTGTATATACTGTGGTACTTGATCGTGCCAGCCTATAACCCATGTCTGTATACACTGTGATATTTATCATGCCAGCCTATGACCGATGTATGTATTCACTGTGGTACTTGATCATGCCAGGCAATGACCCATGTGTGTATACACTGTGGTATTTGATTGTGCCAGCCTATGACCCATGTCTGTATACACTGTGGTATTTGATCGTGCCAGCCTATAACCCATGTCTGTATACACTGTGGTACATGTATTTGATACTGCCAGGCTATAACCCATATCTGTATACACTGTGGTATTTGATACTGCCGGCCTATAACCCATGTCTGTACACAATATGGTTTTTGATTGTGCCAGCTTATACCCAATGTCTGTACACACTATGGTACTTGATCGTGCCAGCCTATAACCCATATCTGTATACACTGTGGTATTTGATCATGCCAGCCTACACCCCATGTCTGCATACACTATGGTACTTGATTGTGCCAGCCTATAACTCATATATGTATACACTGTGGTATTTGATCATGCCAGCCTATAACCCATGTCTGTATACACTGTGGTATTTGATACTGCCAGGCTATAACCCATGTCTGTATACACTATGGTACTTGATTGTGCCAGCCTATAACCCATGTCTGTATAAACTGTAGTATTTGATCATGCCAGCCTATTACTCATATCTGTATTCACTGTAGTATTTGATCATGCCAGCTTATAACCCATGTCTGTATACACTGAGGTACTTGATTGTACCAGCCTATAACTCATGTCTGTCTACACTGTGGTATTTGATAGTGCAAGCCTATAACCCATATCTGTATACACTGTGGTATTTGATCGTGCCAGCTTATACACCATGTATGCATACACTGTGGTATTTGATCTTGCCTGCATATAACCCATATCTGTATGCACTGTGGTATTTGATCGTGCCAGCCTATACACCATGTATGCATACACTGTGGTATTTGATAGTGCAAGCATATAACCCATATCTGTATACACTGTGGTATTTGATCGTGCCAGCTTATACACCATGTATGCATACACTGTGGTATTTGATCTTGCCTGCATATAACCCATATCTGTATGCATACACTGTGGTATTTGATCGTGCCAGCTTATACACCATGTATGCATACACTGTGGTATTTGATCTTGCCTGCATATAACCCATATCTGTATACACTGTGGTATTTGATCGTGCCAGCTTATACACCGTGTATGCATACACTGTGGTATTTAATCGTACCTGCATATAACCCATATCTGCATGCACTGTGGTATTTGATCGTGCCAGCTTATACACCATGTATGCATACACTGTGGTATTTGATCGTGCCAGCCTATACACCATATCTGTATACACTGTGGTATTTGATTGTGCCAGCATATAACCCATATCTGCATACACTGTGGTATTTGATCGTGCCAGCTTATACACCATGTATGCATACACTGTGGTATTTGATCTTGCCTGCATATAACCCATATCTGTATGCACTGTGGTATTTGATTGTGCCTGCATATAACCCATATCTGTATACACTGTGGTATTTGATCGTGCCAGCCTATACACCATGTGTGCATACACTGTGGTATTTGATCTTGCCTGCATATAACCCATATCTGCATGCACTGTGGTATTTGATCATGCCTGCATATAACCCATATCTGTATACACTGTGGTATTTGATTGTACCAGCTTATACACCATGTATGCATACACTGTGGTATTTGATCTTGCCTGCATATAACCCATATCTGTATACACTGTGGTATTTGATCGTGCCAGCTTATACACCGTGTGTGCATACACTGTGGTATTTGATCATGCCTGCATATAACCCATATCTGTATACACTGTGGTATTTGATTGTACCAGCTTATACACCATATCTGTATACACTGTGGTATTTGATCGTGCCTGCATATAACCCATATCTGTATACACTGTGGTATTTGATCGTGCCAGCCTATACACCATGTGTGCATACACTGTGGTATTTGATTGTGCCAGCTTATACACCATATCTGTATACACTGTGGTATTTGATCGTGCCAGCTTATACACCATGTATGTATACACTGTGGTATTTGATCGTGCCAGCCTATACACCATGTGTGCATACACTGTGGTATTTGATTGTGCCAGCTTATACACCATATCTGTATACACTGTGGTATTTGATCGTGCCAGCCTATACACCATGTGTGCATACACTGTGGTATTTGATCGTGCCAGCTTATACACCATGTATGTATACACTGTGGTATTTGATCGTGCCAGCCTATACACCATGTGTGCATACACTGTGGTATTTGATCGTGCCAGCTTATACACCATATCTGTATACACTGTGGTATTTGATCGTGCCAGCTTATACACCATGTATGTATACACTGTGGTATTTGATCTTGCCTGCATATAACCCATATCTGCATGCACTGTGGTATTTGATTGTGCCTGCATATAACCCATATATGTATACACTGTGGTGTTTGATCGTGCCAGCCTATACACCATGTGTACATACACTTTGGTATTTGATCTTGCCTGCATATAACCCATATCTGTATGCACTGTGGTATTTGATCGTGCCTGCATATAACCCATATCTGTATGCACTGTGGTATTTGATCGTGCCTGCATATAACCCATATCTGTATACACTGTGGTATTTGATCATGCCTGCATATAACCCATATCTGTATACACTGTGGTATTTGATCGTGCCAGCATATACACCATGTATGCATACACTGTGGTATTTGATCGTGCCTGCATATAACCCATGTCTGTATACACTGTGGTATTTGATCATGCCTGCATATAACCCATATCTGTATACACTGTGGTATTTGATCGTGCCAGCATATACACCATGTATGCATACACTATGGTATTTGATCGTGCCTGCATATAACCCATATCTGTATACACTGTGGTATTTGATCGTGCCAGCCTATAACCCATATCTATATTCACTGTGGTACTTGATCGTGCCAGCTTACTCAGTTGGCAGAGCACTGGATAAATCCCAGGATTGGGAGTTTGATTCCTTTGTGTAGGGATTGGTCATGAAATCCTATTTTTAGCCATTTGACCCCTACCACTGAATACAGTAGGGCTGTTGTCAGTTAGTGGAATGAGTATGTGCACTTACCACTGGTAAACCAGCAAACTTAGGAAAATCTTCGGACAATTGCACATTTCTTAACAAACCACTGTTATATTCCTAAAATATTGTTTAAAATGGTGTTAATGGTGTTAACCCACATTAGCTCTTCTCACTGGGAGCTCATTTAGCACTTTAATGCTTATAGCGACATCATGTGTTTCATTATATCTTTCAGTGGATATTCCTTATTCATAACAAATCCTGGACTGGTGACAATAAGGATTTGGTGAAAGCAACAGATCTTTTCTACAAAGAAAAACAGAGTGGTAATTTGTTAGATATTATATACCCGTAGATGCATTTATGCATGACACTATTGCCTCTATAATGCAGTGTGCCTATATTTTAATTTATCATAAGAAAGGTCAGTGGTATATAATATATCCTACATAACTGAATAAAATCAAATCTTTATGTTATTTAATTGTTCACATTGATGATCAAATTATTGTTTTTAACAAGCGCAAAACATTCACAAATTAAAGTAAACAGTTGACAATGTCCACTAGCTTGACAGCTCGTACATTTTTAGGATTTTTTTAAACTCATTTGTGAACTTTTCATGGCTTGCATTAGTTAAGTTAAGATGTAAAATTAACTCTTTAAGTTTTGTCTCATCATGACAAAATTGCAGCCATGGAAGTCCCTTGTATGTATATAAATTTAAGACAGTCTCTGGAAGAAGCGGGCTTATTGCAAGTGGACAGGCTGATCAGGGAACACACTTTCGGCTTAAAATCTATTTTTGTTCAGAAGATACTACCTTTCAATCTAAAATTCCATTGAAATGTTAATGGGTTTACTTCCCTGTGCCGGCTTTAAACATACTGGAAATCAAGTAATTTTTCAAGGTAGGTAGCCTGTCGGGCAAGTCTGTTATTGTAGAAACATTTTGCAGATTTTAAAGTGACTTGGTACATTTGTTCACCATCATGGGACGGTGTGTCATGCAAAGAAGTACTTCGATATTTCCAATGTCAAGGTCACACTTGGAGTTCCAGGGCCCTCAATCTGTCAAATCCACGGCCGAAATTCGGCCGCATTCCCCCCCCCCCCCCCATCTGAAAAGTATACTTTTTTCCCCTTTTGGGGGGAAAAATTCCCCCTAAAAAAAAAAAAAGAAAGAGAGGTCTCATGATTATTATATCTCAATTCTATTTTAATTTAATCTTGTCAAACATACTAAATTATGAAATAAGCAATGAATATAGTGCAAACATGTACAAATGTAATAATTAGAGAGTAACTTAAAAATCCCCCAAAAAGGGAATCGCCGCGAAAATTCCCCCTGCTATGGGAAGCGACCCGCTTCCCCTAAAATGGATTGAGGGCCCTGAGTTCAAAGGTCAAAGGCTTGTGCGGGCCATAACTTTGTCATTTATTGTGAGACCTTAAAATCATATGGCACATTTGTTCACCATCATTGGACGGTGTGTCATGCAAAAGAATTACGTCAATATCTCCTAGATCAAGGTCACACTTTGAGTTCAAAGGTCAAAAATGGCCATAAATGAGCTTGTCCGGGCCATAACTATGTCGTTCATTGTAAGATTTTAAAATCATTTGGCTCATTTGTTCACCATCATTAGATGGTGTGTCATGCGAAAGAATAACATCGATATCTGCAACATCAAGGTCATACTTTGAGTTTAAAAGTCAAAAATGGCCATAAATGAGCTTGTCCTGGCCAAAACTATGTCATTCATTGTGAGATTTTTAAATTATTCGTTACATTTGTTCACAATCATTGGATGGTGTGTCATGCTAAAGAATTACGTCAATATCTCCAAGGTCAAGGTCACACTTTGAGTTCAAAGGTCAAAAATGGCCATAAATGAGCATGTCCGGGCCATAACTATGTCAATTATTGTGATATTTTAAAATGACTCTGTACATTTATTTTGTTCACAGTCATTGGACAGCGTGTCATGCAAAAGAATTCAAGAGTTCAAAGGTCAAAATAGCCATAAATGATTATGGCATAATAATTTTTACAAATCGCCATCAATTGACATGACGCCTTATCTATGATCGCTCCGCCCACTAGAATTGATCCACCAATCAGCGATCGATTAATCGGGCGCACTCGTTAGCAACGACTTGTCCGCCATTTTCTAGACAAGCTACATGTTTAGGTTTACTTTTATTCCAACGAGTTTCTTTTGTTTTCCTCTTTAAAAAAACGATTAAAAATGGTTAAACGTTGTCAATGGGGATTATGTAACTCGAACAATCGATATCCTGAAAGATTAGTTGGTGACATTTAATTTATATTGTTTCCAAAGCCGAAAAGAGATCTTGAGAAGTGTAAGAGATGTATAAATACATGTGGTCGTCACCACGAACAACTGAACGTCAACACTGTCAAAGACAATTATAATATATTTTTATCGGATATACTAGCAGATTTAAATAGTTTTTGTTATCGATCTGATTATCACATAATATTTCATTTTTTTTAAATAGTTTTATCAGTTACTAGGTCATTACTGCATTACTTACAGAGAAATAAAACCCAGCATGAAGCCAAATTCATGCTGTGTTTTATTACCCTGATAGTAATGCACTTAATTGACATCATACATGTTATTTGAAGGTGACATGTGATATATTATCTTATTAACGGTATCTACACATTTGCACTCATGTGGTGTCACCAATAAACGCTTTTAATCCACACTAGGAGCTCAAATGCCTAGATCTTATTTTTTAAACGAGTTTCGTTTATTTTGTTCGGATTAAAAAACGGAAATGAAATATGGCAAAAACGGTGTAAAAAGGGTTAATGCAACTCTGACATTTGGTATCCAGAAAGATAAGTTAGATGAATTAAATTTATACCATTTCCAACGCGGCAATGCGGTCTTGACAAGAGCGAGTGGAAGCTTCAAGAATTACCGAGATCCCCTTTATAGAACATTAATTTATTTCACAAACTTGAAATGTCATATAAGCAATAACTAAGCATTATTAAGTATGTATTATGTCACGTGTGCGTGTAAAATAATTGAGAATTTTGGTACCCAATTCGTGTAACTTTATGAAATCCCCGTTAAAAATCACGTTTCTGTGTGTGTCAGAAACAAGTGAAAACCATTTTGTTATTGTTTTAATAAAGACGTATCGATGAATGCTATTGCAAAAGAGTTTTTATTACTGATATTAGTTAACCAATAAATGCGGTAACTTCGGGGAAGTTGGTACCTGCGCGAGCGTCTGATATTGGTAGCCTTATTAATTTATAATAGCCTGGCCGTATTCCATTTCGTAAAACGCTAATTTTATATCAGACAATGTCCAAACTTACTGTGTTGTTTTTGCGCTTTAAATTATAGTGATTGATAAATGTCCCATAAGCAATGTTTAATATGATTAATATCACTTTTATACGCAATAACATGTGGGATTGAGGAACCCACCCGGCGTCAGAAAGCGCGTAAAACTTCACCGAATTCCCAGTTATAAAGCGCTATTTCGTGTCAAATACACGGGTAGGGGGGAATGTTTCGGTAATAATTTTGTAAATACACGGGTAAATACCGGTGAAGTGTTAATTTATTGCAAATACCACCATTACACGTAATAATGGGTTTGATTTCGGTAAGCGCGCAAGCGTTTGAGAGCGTGTTAATGTACCGATTTACCCGTTATAAATAGCTGATGTTCTCTTTAATCGTATATTTTTTGCATGTGCAGAATAACTTAATGGCATCAACCCCTTTACAAGTGTAATATGGTGTTAAACAAGTCCATAAAATCATCCGGAATATCGCGTAAATCTATATGCAGTCTATAGGCAAAGAAGCCATTTTGGTGTTAGCTTGTCTAGGTTTTCTTCCCGCTGAGTCACGTGATGAAGTGGGCGGAGCGATCACTGATAAGGCATCATGTCAATTAGCTTCTGTTGTTTTGTGAAGACAGCATGAAAATATTCTGTGTCAATGCAGCATGTGGAGGTATACGTCATGTCTGTGACAAAGCTCTAGTTGATTTAGTTTGGCATTGTTCCCTTTAGAAGCCTATTGAGCAACACACTGGTAGTTAATTACAATTTTGAATTGTTAATGAAAATTGCTAAAGAATATTCATTTATACATTATTCAATTTTAGTTAAATTAATTGTATTGCTTGCTAATTTATATCTTGTAAGTGCAGTTGTTTGTGTAAATCAACAATTATTGACCTAAATATTGAGCAACCATTCTTCACTGGGGCAAGTAGATGAAAAATGCCACTAATTCTCTGTGCAAGTGGAAGTAAAATCCATAAGTAAAACCACTGCTGACTGCGCAGACCAGTTTGGGACGAATCTTTTTTCACATATTTTCGGCCTGTTTTTCCCAGACAGAGACTCATATATAAAAGACAATCAAGTATTCATGTGACATCAAAGTTGGATCATCTGGAAGTGATGTCTTTCAATAGTTTCTCATTTGTTTCACATTTGTGTTATATGTCAATGAATGTGCCATGTAACCTGTCTGTTACCATGGTTACAGAGTGTCCAGGCCTGTGTTATCTGGAGACAGATGAAGGCAGGCAGTATGTGCCAGTGTTTTCAGCCGTACGGTGGCACCATGTTGTGAATGATCTCACGTCCCTCAGGATGATTGAAAATGAGAAGATATTACCTCATAGTGAGTATAATGGGTCATGGTTTTGAACATTTTACATGTTATGTAGATAATACCAAGAACATTTATGTTATGTTATTTAATGAATGAAAGATGCTAGTATTTGATGAAATATGTTTTTCTTAAGGAATTCTCATATGACCCAAAAAAAAAAAAAAAAAATTGTAGTATAAAAGAAGGTCATATATCAATACCTTATCTTGTATAAAATGAAAAAAAAATTAGATTAGCTTGTGTGTTCTAAGTGCTTTAATATCATTGTCTTTTAATATCCAGTACTACCATCAACCTGAGAGTTAATTGTCTCAAGGCAGGACGGAAACCTTGTGTTCACCAGCTTGAATAGTGTATAGTGTACCCTGTGACTATGTTTCAGGTTGGCTGGAGCCTATGTTTCTGTATGGCTGGAGACGGGTCCTGGCTGTGGAGCAAGGGCATGACAAGGGGTAGGCAGGGGCATGACCAGGGGTAGGCAGGGGCATGATAAGGGGTAGGCAGTTGCATGACTAAGGGTAGGCAGAGGTGTGACAAGGGGTAGGCAGGGACATGTCAAGGGGTTGGCCAAGGCATGACAAGGGGTAGGCAGGGGCATGACCAGGGACAGGCAGGGGCATGATAAGGGGTAGGCAGTTGTATGGCAAAGGGGTATGCAGTTGCATGATAAAGGGTAGGCAGAGGTGTGACAAGGGGTAGGCAGGGACATGTCAAGGGGTTGGCCAAGGCAAGACAAGGGGTAGGCAGGGGCATAACAAGGGGTAGGCAGGGGCATTACACGGGGTAGGCAGGGGCATTACACGGGGTAGGCAGGGGCATAACAAAGGGTAGGCAAGGGCATAACAAGGGGTAGGCAGGGGCATAACAAGAGGTAGGCAAGGGCATAACAAGTGGTAGGCAGGGGCATGACAAGGGGTAGGTAAGGGCATGTCAAGGGATAGTAACGGGCATGACAAGGAATATGCAGGATCATGACAAGGGGTAAGCAGTAAGCAAGGCCTGACAAGGGGTAGGTAGGGGCAAGTCAAGGATTGGCAGAGGCATGACAAGGAGTAGGCAGGGGCATGACAAAACGTAGGCAGGGGCATGACAAAGTGGTAAGCAAGGGCATGACAATATAAAGTCTAGTGCTGCAACAATATACAGGTATATCGGTATATATCGCAATACGCAATCCGCATATTGTATTGCGATACGATTTTCATCATACCGGTACGAAAATTTTACAAAAATTCATTTACATTTTGTCCAGAAAAGCCATCTGAAATAATGATAACAAGGTAAACAAAACAAAGCAGTGTAAATTTTCTTTTCGTAAAAATAGCATTCTGAAAGTGTATTATACAGAGTGTTGTTACATCGGAGCATTTGTTTGATGCTTTTGAACAGATTATCGTTGAATTAATTGCGCACAGCTGTAAATGTTTCGTTCGATTCTGAATTGAGCATTATTAAATTTTTAATCCGAATTTCGGAAATACGCTTCCAAATTTTAATGCTAATGTGACAATAAAAATTTCTAGCGTCAAATAAAAAGTGCTTTATCCTTTATCTCAATAAAAAGCGCGCGAAAATTATACAGACATGTAGAACGTCGCATGGAAAGTATGGGTGTATTTTGTGTTGTATAAAAACTGGAACATCACGTCAGGTGAAATACGCGTGTTCAGTGGAAAAAAATGCCCCGGTTGGACGTTATTTCATCACATCTTTAAATAGTAACGAATGCCAAAACGTATTTGATACTTAAGAAAATTTGCGAATATTTGTGTTTCTTGTTATTCTTGAGCACATTTATTGTAAATATATACCAGAATTTGCTTTAAAACTGGAATATACAGGATTATCGGGTAATTGGCAAGTTATAATTTTGGTACAAGTTAGCAATATATTGCGATATATTGCAATACGGGTTTTTGAACTGACAATATATTGCAATACGGATTTTGGCGTATTGTTGCAGCACTAATAAAGTCTAGGTTTTTTAGTAATACATGCATATTGTGTCATCAATTGTAATATGAAGAAAATGATAGTGCCCTTCACCCTTTCAAATTGTTATTAGTTTATTGTAAAACTATGTGACATGAGAAAATTATAAATGGATATAAAAAGTTAGATGCAAAGCCTAAGGATATATTAGTACATTTGTGTTTTAGTTGTGGTAAAGACAAAGTGAAAGAAAGATTTGAGATGCATTTGTAAATTATGATGTGTCTTTATGTCATATTTGTACCATAAACATTGTATTTAAGCATACACATTTATTAAACACCCAATTAACTCTTTTTCAGGCCTATAGAAAAGGTTGACAATGAAGTGTTTAACACATGCTGTGCCAGATTTGGTCGCTTGATACACAAGGCTGGAGAGGTATGTTTATTAGTCCCCTACCGGTTTCACCGGAGGGGACCTATGGTTTGCACTCTGCTGTCTGTCTGTCTGTCTGTCTGTCTGTCTGTCTGTCTGTCTGTCTGTCTGTCTGTCTGTCTGTCTGTCTGTCTGTCTGTCCGTCCGTCCGTCCGTCCGTCCGTCCGTCCGTTCTCACGAATGATACATTGTGCAACTTTTTTTATGCCCATATATACATTGTGTGTCTTAATTTCATTGTGCGACTAGTCGCACAATACATTTGCCCAAAGTTCGTCAAAATGTGTCTTGTGCAACTTTAAACCTATCTGGAGAAGTCGCACAACGTTTTTGTCCAAAGTGTGTCCAAAGGATGTCCATGTAAAACTGTCTATGCGATGGACGAGACCGTAACTTTTATTTTTGCAAGTGTCTGTGAAAGTTTGAGCGTCTATATTTGAGGCAATCAGAAGCCTGTTTATAAAAAAAACCGAGCCAATGAACACCAGGCTTTCTAATCGACGCATGCGCGTGCACCCGCTTGTTGGACATGTGCAGTGGGACTGTCAAACGTTGTTTATCATAATGGATAGCGGATTTATATTTTATAGAACCATATGTGAGGTGAGTTTCGTATGTTTTTTTTCTATTACCATAATCTATTTAGATGTTTTTTCTGTTTGTGAATAACTAATGGAACCCAGTTTAAGCCATGAAAAGAGGAATTAATAAGGTCATTTTGAAATCTGTTAAATTGGCCACACAGTTATCGGGAAAGGCAATATTTAAATTTTGTCCAATTGTTTTTACATCCAATATGCCATAAGCACAACTAATTTTAAAAGAG
Organism: Dreissena polymorpha; assembly: GCF_020536995.1. Classification (NCBI taxonomy): domain Eukaryota; kingdom Metazoa; phylum Mollusca; class Bivalvia; order Myida; family Dreissenidae; genus Dreissena; species Dreissena polymorpha. Next base: position 22,204,914 of record NC_068356.1, on the reverse strand, counting down.
TAAACGCACATTGCTTTCAATAGTGGTTAATAATTTCGCTGTTTTATCACGCGCACCTGCTCGTCGTTAGCAACGTGAAAAGACGCCGCCATTTTGTTTGTAAACAACTTTGCTGCAGCAAATTTTTTTATATGGAAAAAAAGTAAAGCGGCGTTGTGGAGCGGCAGTCATCATAATGAGATTTTAATTAGATAAGACAAACTGTAAATGCCGAACTGGTCAAACCCGAGTGTCAAAGTGGCATTTAATTACGATGCCGAAGTAACCAGGTGACGAAGAAACTAGCTACCTGTCAATTGTAACCATTACCAGTGTGTCTTAAAATGCGGCTTTTCCAGGGAAACCATGTGTTGGCTGACTACATGTTTAAGTTTTACATCTTACGAGCAAATAAATGTGTATTGCTCAAGCAAAAACGTTGATCATTACACTGTTTTCAGTGAAACATAAAGGATTTTTTTATTTTCTTTTAAGATGCATTGGCGATTATAAAGTTTGCTAAAAATTTGAAGTTGGATATCTATTATTTGAACAACATTAATTGAACATAAAGCTAAAAAAAAATTCCCCTTTTTCTTCAAAACAATGTTAAATTCCCCCTACATAAGGGCCCCGGCCCCAGTCCCTTGAAATGTAATTAGGGCCGTGTAATGATATCTAGGTTCAGATTAAATCTGGGTAAAGTTTGTCACCAGATGAACTATTAAAAAATTATGAGTTTATAAAACAAGAGGAACAGAACTGTTTAGTTTTCTATGACAGTGTTCATTTTGTTTTAATGTGAGTACCTGGTGCATTGGTGCTATATAATTTGCAGTTGAAAGTTTTTACTTAAATAAATATACACGTAAATATAAATTTTACATTCAACACAAACACACGAGGTACTTGCATGTACATTTTGTTTGTAATTTATTCTGAGGTAAATGCAGGGCTTTTTTCAGCCAATTTTACAGCCTTGATGGTCGGCCAATGAAAATACTAGAAGAGAAAATATTATAGTAATTGTGTTTATAAAATGTTTAACTTTTATTGGAATATTCAATGCTGGTCTTTCAAACTACTGATATTGAGCTGATTTTTAGCTCGGCTGTTTTTGGAGAAATACCGAGGTATTGTCATAACCAGCTCTTCGTCCGCCGTCTGCCGTCCGCTTCGTGCTAAAACCTTGACATTTGTCTCTAAAGTCAAAGTGCTTCCACCTACAACTTTGAAACTTCATATGTAGACCTACATATGAAGTTTCAAAGTTGTAGGTGGAAGCACTTTGCACCTTGAGGAGTTTTACACGCAACACCCATTTTAGGGACACTTGGTCAGAGGTCAAGGTCACTGTGACCTCTAAAAAGCAATTCTTACAATCTTTTATTTAAAATTGCACCCGCAGCCGAGCGTTGGCACCCGTTATGCGGTGCTCTTGTTTAAATTCCAGTGGTATGGGTAGTTTTACATTCTCTTGAAAAACGCCCTGAAATACTTTTATTGTGGGATTGTTTATTCGTTATGTATTTGGTTTGTTTGTTTTGTGCGTTTGGGTAGAGCCACCAACCTTCTGCAGTTATCTGGATTCCCGGGGGGGAGGGGGGGGGGTATCTTCCCAAATTTAAGGGCAGGAGTGTCCTGCTGAGACTTCCGAAATGTGAACCAACTCTGATAAAGTAGACCCATTTTGATACAATATTTTTGAAAAAGCAGACCCATTTGTATACGACACCGTTGAGAAAGTGGACCCATTTCAATACAAGAATTTTGATTAACTGGACCCATTTCAGTACTAGAATTTGAAAAAGTGGTCACATTTCATACTAGAATTTTAATCTCTATCATATCAATACAGTATACTTATTGAATTATGCAAATATATATGTTGTTTTGATATATTATAAAGAGCGTTATTAAGTATGACCGGAAATTAAATGTTTTCTTAATTTGCTGTGATAACGATTTCATGATTCCACACATTTTCTACAAAAGAATATATTATTATCCATGATGTCACCATGGCAGAGTATAATTCCGTGTACACATGTAGCATAAAGTCGGTTATTTTGACAGTCGTCAAATTCCGACACAATTTTCATAAATCATTTGCAGTAACTGCACTTTTCCCGACACTTTTAGATTATGTAACGATTTGGTCACTTAATTATGACGTATGTTAATATATGACGTCACAGTATCATCTTGTTCGATCAAACAACAGATAAAAACAGTCAAGTTTCTGCATCTTTCTCGCTACTGATTGATACCCATTTATGTACAAGAATGACATTGATCATTCCCATTTTGATACTGATACTTTCAAATCTATATGCATTTATATACAAGCAAATTTCTGATTTCAATACCCATGTCTATACTTTATATATATATATATATATATATATATATATATATATATATACTATACATGCTCAAAACCATACCCATATCTATAATTTAAGTAAAAAAACACACCCAAAAAAATCGGCACACCCCTATATACTGTATATAGTAAGTTAACCCCCGGGTCTGGAGTGCACCTAATTGCGTTCAGCATTATTCATTATTCAAAGATTGAAGGGAGGTATATAGGAATTGGCTTTCGATTGTCCGTGTTAAGTTTCCAAAATATAAAATGGCGTCTGATCTTATTTTACACTTATAATTGATTTCAACAATAACTCACTTGATGATCAGTACAGTCACACACGTTATGGACATGACAGTTACTTAGATTATTAAAATTAAAGTCACACAATTTATGGACATGACAGTCACTTAGGTAATTGACGTTAAAGTCACACACCTGCGTTATGGACATGACAGTTACCTAGTTTAATAAAATTAAAGTCACACAATTAATGGACATAATAGTCACTTATGTTATGGACGTTAAAGTCACACACGTTATGGACATGACAGTTTAATAAAATTAAAGTCACACAATTTATATACATGACCGTCACACAACTTACGGACATTACAGTTACTTGGATTATTAACATTAAAGTCACAAAATTTATGGACATGACAGTCACTTAGGTCATGGACGTTAAAGTCACACAAGTTATAGACACAACAGTTACTTAGTTTAATAAAATTAAAGTCTCACAATTTATGGACATTACAGTCACTTAGGTTATGGACAATTAAGTCACACAACTTACGGACATTACAGTGACACAACTTACGGTCATTACAGTTACTTAAATTATTAACATTAAAGTTACACAATTTGTGGACATGACAGTCCCTTAGGTATGGACAATTAAGTCACACAACTTACGGACATAAGTTACACAATTTATGGACATGACAGTCCCTTAGGTTATGGACAATTAAGTCACACAACTTACGGACATTACAGTGACACAACTTACGGTCATTACAGTTACTTAGATTATTAACATTAAAGTCACACAATTTATGGACATGACAGCCACTTAGGTTATGGACAATTAAGTCACACAACTTGCGGACATTACAGTCCCACAAGTAAGGGACATGTCAGTTGCTAAGTTTATTAATATTAAAGTCATACAATTTATGGACATGACAGTCCCTTAGGTTATGGACAATTAAGTCACACAACTTACGGACATTACAGTGACACAACTTACGGTCATTACAGTTACTTAGATTATTAACATTAAAGTCACACAATTTATGGACATGACAGTCATTTAGGTTATGGACAATTAAGTCACACAACTTACGGACATTACAGTGACAGAACTTACGGTCATTACAGTTATTTAGATTATTAACATTAAAGTCACACAATTTGTGGACATGACAGTCACTTAGGTGATGTACGATAAAAACACATACATTATGGACATGCCAGTTACATAGTTTTATAAAGTTAAAGTCACACAATTTATGGACATGACAGCCACTTAGGTTATGGACAATTAAGTCGATCAATTTACGGACATTACAGTCACACACGTTAGGGACATGTCAGTTACTTAGGTTATTAAAATGAAAGTCACACAATTTATGGACATGACAGTCACTTATGTTATGGACGTTAAAGTCACACACGTTATAAACATGACAGTTTTATAGTTTACTAAAATTAAAGTCACGCAATTTATGGACATGACAGTCACTTATGTTATGGACAAATGAGTCACACAACTTATGGACATGACAGTCACACAAGTTATGAACATGACAGTTTCATAGTTTAATAAAATTAAAGTCACGCAATTTATTGACATGACAGTCACTTATGTTATGGACAAATAAGTCACAAAACTTATGGACATGACAGTCACACAAGTTATGGACATGACAGTTTCATAGTTTAATAAAATTAAAGTCACGCAGTTTATGGACATGACAGTCACTTATGTTATGGACAAATAAGTCACACAACTTATGGACATGACAGTCACACAAGTTATGGACATGACAGTTTCATAGTTTAATAAAATTAAAGTCACGCAATTTATGGACATGACAGTCACTTATGTTATGGACAAATAAGTCACACAAGTTATGGACATGACAGTCACACAAGTTATGGACATGACAGTTTCATAGTTTAATAAAGTAAAAGTCACGCAATTCATGGACATGACAGTCACTTATGTTATGGACAAATGAGTCACACAACTTATGGACATGACAGTCACACAAGTTATGGACATGACAGTTTCATAGTTTAATAAAATTAAAGTCACGCAATTTATTGACATGACAGTCACTTATGTTATGGACAAATAAGTCACAAAACTTATGGACATGACAGTCACACAAGTTATGGACATGACAGTTTCATAGTTTAATAAAATTAAAGTCACGCAGTTTATGGACATGACAGTCACTTATGTTATGGACAAATAAGTCACACAACTTACGGACATTACAGTGACAGAACTGTCTGCACATCATTGACCGAAACAGTTTCATAGTTTAATAAAATTAAAGTCACGCAATTTATGGACATGACAGTCACTTATGTTATGGACAAATAAGTCACACAAGTTATGGACATGACGGTCACACAAGTTATGGACATGACAGTTTCATAGTTTAATAAAGTAAAAGTCACGCAATTCATGGACATGACAGTCACTTATGTTATGGACAAATTAGTCACACAACTTATGGACATGACAGTCACACAAGTTATTGACATTCCAGTTAATTAGATTATTATTATTAAAGTTACGCAATTTATGGACATGACAGTCACTTATGTTATGGACAATTAAGTCGCACAACTTACAGATATGCCAGTCACACAAGTTATGGACATGACAGTTACTTAGATTATTGACATTAAAGTCTCACAATTTATGGACTTGGCAGTCACTTAGGTTATGAACAGTTCAGTCACACAACTTTCGGACATTATAGTCACACAAGTTATGGACATGACAGTTGCTAGATTGTTATTAAAGACACATTAGCAATAGGGATAAAAGATACACTAGTGATGTAGTTCATATACACAAATCATGCCTATTAATGACACAAAAATAATCAAATATAAAAAATATTTCATTTCAGTGGCTTTACAGAAACAACCAAAGAACTTGGAGACCTTCTTAAATGATGTAGAGTTTGCACTGAAGGAGGGGTTCTTAAAGGTATGAAAACATAAACTTTTGTTGATACATTAATATTGTTGTTACTTGCCTTTTAAATATGTTCAGTATTACAAACTGACTAAAATAAATTTAAAATCCATAACATTTACTGCAAAGTAACACGTTTTTTAACCATTCATTTTACTTTAATTTCAATTAAAAATGTGTGTACAAACATATTAACAAGTTTGGCTTTACCTATACACATAATGTTTGTGTATGTGACTATTTTCACCTTTTCTGTGTTTTTGATTTTATAATTCATTAGTCTGCACATCATTGACCGAAACTCTGGCATTTTTAACCAGGTTTTCCGAAGGAAAAAACTGGTTATTAGATTGGCGAATGCGGGCGGGCTGGCCGGCGGGCGGAACAAGCTTGTCCGGGCCATAACTATGTCGTTCATTGTCAGATTTTAAAATCATTTGGCACATTTGTTCACCATCATTGGACGGTGTGTCGCGCGAAATAATTACGTCGATATCTCCAAGGTCAAGGTCACACTTTGAGTTCAAAGGTCAAAAATGGCCATAAATGAGCTTGTCCTGGCCATAACTATGTCATTCATTGTGAGATTTTAAAATCATTTGGCACATTTGTTCACCATCATGGGACGGTGTGTCGCACGAAAGAATCACGTCAATATCTCCAATGTCAAGGTTGCCACGACTAAAAATAGATTAAAAAAAAAAAAAACTTGCAAAGGGGGTTAATTTTGTTTGTTCATTTCAAAAGTTCAGTTTGAGTTTTCTCCCTTTATCAGATTTTTTTTCACAATGAAAACCTGGTTTTGTGACAATTTTGTCCCTTGTATTATTTTTTTTTAATGATTTTATCCCTTCAAATCAGGATGTAGGTCAAGATACATCACCCACAGCCAGTAAATAGGTGTGCTCATCAACAGGTCAAGATACATCGCCCACAGCTGGTCAAGAGGTGTGCTCATCGGCAGGTCAAGATACATCACCCACAGCTAGCCAAGATGTTTGGCCATCAGCACATCAAGATACATCCCCTACAGCCAGTCAAGAGGTTTGCTCATCAGAACGTCAAGATACATCACACACAGCCAGTCAGGAGGTGAACCTTAGGAAATACACTGCAACATTAAGCCAGGTAAAGATTATATCTCGTACTTTGTGGGTTTGGAACTCATTTAAATTTAACAGTGGATTATTATGCCCGGCCCCGGATCAAATGATCGGAGGTATATTGTTTTTTGCCTGTCTGTCTGTCATTCTGTTGAAAACTTTAACCTTGGTTAAACTTTTGCAATAATTAATAACTTTTGTTATATTGAAGATAACAACTTGATCAAATATATGGCTTCAAAGCGTCGTTGAAACTTAAACCTTGCTCTTACTTTTTCGAATGGCTTTCTAAGATCTCACTACTACTTTTCAGCTCACCTGATTACAAAATGCTCATTGTGAGCATAGAGAAAACTCCTTTTCTGATAGAGCAAGAACTAGGGCTTAGATATTTGATGTGAATCTTGTCTATTAGAAAATTGGTTGCTTTTTGGTCATGCTTTGAAAATTCATGCTGAACAAGCTCATCTGAGAAGACCAAAATAGCAGAATCCTCGGTGTCCTATTGATTTAATTATCGCCACTGTAGTTTGTGTTGTCAGAAATAAGGACTATACATTTTGTAATAAGTTTTGAATTAGTGTTGCTTGCTTCTATTTGAATAATATTCTTTGTAACTTTTTCAGAAGCATGGACGAAGATGACCACACTATATCAGATGAGGATGAAGAGGAATATGAGGGAAAAAGAAAAAGGAAGCCCCCCAAAAAGGCTGCAAAACGTCAGAAATTCACAGAGGTAGAAACAGAGGAAATAAAAACTTACTTTAGTGAATATCTAAAAAGTGGAATTTGTCCGCGGAAACAGCAGGTTGAAGATGCCAAACAGAAAAGTCGTAAGAAAAATGGGCAAATTTGGAAAAGGTCAAACGACAAGATAATTAAGAAAATTAGTGCAATGAATCATAAGAAAAAATAAAAAACATGTTGTTTACTATCGGTACTTGGATGGAACATTATAAGAATACCTTTGAGGGACATTGAAAAGTTCATGCAACAGTGACTTGGCAAATATGGGTGATGTTTGTATGCAAGTGATAATTTTTGTGTGTGCATTTTATTTATTTATTGCATATAATAATATGTAACTTAAGCTGCCATATGTATGGTCCAAACTTGAAGAAAATGTTTTGGCAAGACCGATATGGTATCTGGGTCATGTGGGTCCAAAAGCTAGAATGTGTGCAAAAATTTACAAAAATAATTGTAAATATGCTTGAAGACACATTTTTGATCCATTGTTTTTCAAGATAATATCAAGTTTGACAAATCTTAAGGAAACTTTGTAAGAGTTGCCTAGACATTTTTAGTTTGAAATTGTTAGTACAAAATACATATGCACTCACCCTAAGCATGTTTTTTTGTTTTACAATTACTGGTTTGTAATATTAAAAAAGGACGAGGCAGTTGAATAAAACACTGACAATAAGTTTTTTCTGATGGGAATGTTTACCAGTATGATTGGAATAATTTTTGTCATGCCACTGGCATTGAGATCAATATATATAAGTTGCCACAATGGCACTTGAGTGTCTGTATGTTCGTTGGTTTAGGTTTTCGGTCAGGATTGCTTGTCCAGGCTGTATCGCCCTTATGCATTGACACTTTTTTTAAAAATAACTTGGCATAATTGTTAAACACCATGAGCCGGTGTGCAACACAAAAGATCCAGGTCTCTAGCTCAAAGGTCAAGGTCACACTTCAAATATCGTCAAATATAGATCCGTTGCATGGGTTCTGCGAGTTTGACAGTCCCACTACACAAAAAAAAGCCACATGTCCAACACGCGGGTGTACGCGCATGCGTCGATTAGAAAGCCTGCTGTTCATTGGCTCGTCGTTTTCATAAACAGGCTTTCTGATTGCCTCAGATATAGTCCCTCAAGTGGATATAAGAGTTCAAAGGTCAAAAATGAGCATTATACACCTTGTCCTGTCTGTATCTCCCTTATGCATTGACACTTTTTAAACAAATATTTCTTGTTGGTTTTTGTCAGGTTTTTTTTATTATTAATTGTGTCTGTGTCCAAACAGGATACCAACTTTGCCTTATTGACACTGGACTCGACAGGCATCTAGTTCTGAAGTTCATGTCACGTGTGTGTATAGGTTAATGGAGATATATTTTATACATATTAACTGTCTATATATGTGTAGATAGGATTTATACTGAGTCTGTAGAAGAATACGACATTCAATTTCAATATTTGTTTGACTTTCCCTAGGTGTTTAGCTCAACTTTTCAAAGAAAATGAGAGCTATTGTACCCACCGCGGCATTTGCTGTGGTTAATTTTTTTATAAATCACAAATAACTTTGGAAAAATGTTATTTGTATTTGTCAAGATTAGTTTTTCATTACAAAAGCTTAAATTACAAAACTTCAATGTACTGAAAAGTATGTGTGATCTGAGATTATACTCTGTAATAACTTGAACATATTGAAAATTAACATGTGATCTGAGCAAATATGTGACAAGTATTCAGAAAAGTTGACCAGCGCTGTCCTCGGACAGCCCTCGTTTTTAATTGTTTTATTTTGTTCCATTTAGTTCTGCTGCAGTAAAATCCATTTGCGAACATAGTTAAATCTGATATTTACTAATCTTTACACTCTTCCTACAGAGACGGATATTTTAGTTTAAGAATAAGGTCATGTTTTTCAGTAACTTTTTATTTATATCTTTCTTTGATGACCCACAATAATTGATGTTAGGTTCATATTAGTAACATCCCACAACCATTTTGTTAATCTTATGCTATTAAAGTTTGTCCAGTATGCCTGCATTTTGTCATTTATTGGTTTGCAACATTGTTTTGAATAGACCAATGATGCACATTACTTTTGACCATTTTATCTTGCAGGCAAAATATCCACCATATGTCTTTACATACACCTCTGAAAAATAAAAAATGTGTAGTTTTAAGTCATGTTGTGTAAATGTACCTGAATGTATGTTGAATTGGTGGGTAACCATGGTCTTGGTGTGTGATGCTTTACCGGGTATGTGGTTTTGTATGGCTGAAGTGAGAAAGAGAAGAAATTACATTATAAAATGTTGCCATTTTTAATGTGTGAATCTAGTTAGTTGTGGTTAAGCGCAATTTGATGCACAATGCGGATTATTTCATTTATAATATTTTTGAACATGATAAAGGAAATTTATGTCAATATTCCTTTTGCTTAAGTTTTGGGGAAAGTGATTACAATGGTTGAAATTTTCTACATTCAAAGAATAGGTGTTGTATTGTTTCTTTAGAGCACTAGCATAGATTGCAAATACTTGATTGTATTAGTTTACATTTATAAAAGTAGGCATTCGTGACAGTTATTTGATACGATATGTTTTTATTAAACATTTCTAACATATGTGTCATTTGTTGGTACATGTATTTGTGTTAAATACATAGTTTTCCAGTGGAGTTGTAACTCTTTATTTGACATAATATGATCCCACAATTTATTTGGGTGAAAAGACACGCAGTGATATAGACACAGAAGTCTGAAAAACACACAATGTATCATTCGTTAGAAACAAAAATGAAAAGACCCACAATACGATTTTGATAGTCCCACAAATTATTAGACACACAATGTATCATTCGTGAGCCTGTCAGTCCGTCCGTCCGTCCGTCTCACTTTTCTGGATCCTGCGATAACTTTAAAAATTCTTAATATTTTTTCACGAAACTTGGAACATGGATAGATGGCAATATGGACATTATGCACGTCATTTCATTTTGTTCCTACCTCAAAAATTGTGGTTGCTATGTCAACAAATAGACTAGAAATACTGCTGAAAATGGTATTTTTTCTGGATCCTGCGATAACTTTAAATGTTCTTCATATTTTTTCATGAAACTTGGAGCATGGATAGATGGCAATATGGACATTTTGCAAGTCATTTAATTTAATTTTCTTCATATTTTTTCATGAAACTTGGAACATTGATAGATGGCAATATGGACATTATGCAAGTCATTTAATTTTGTTCCTACCTAACAAATTGTGGTTGCTATGGCAACAAATAGACTAGAAATACTGCTGAAAATGGTGTTTTTTTCTGGATCCTGCGATAACTTTAAAAGTTCTTCTTATTTTTTCATGAAACTTGGAACATGGATAGATTGCAATATGGACATTTTGCACGTCATTTCATTTTGTTCCTACGTCAAAAATTGTGGTTGCTATGGCAGCAAATAGACTGAAATACTGCTGAAAATGGTTTTTTTTCTGGATTCTGCGATAACTTTAAAAGTTCTTCATATTTTTTTAATGAAACTTGAAATATGGATAGATGGCAATATGGACATTATGCACGTCATTTCATTTTGTTTCTACATCAAAATTTCTGGTTGCTATGGCAACAAATAGACTAGAAATACATGCACTCCTGAAAATGGTGTTTTTTCTGGATCCTGCGATTACTTTAAAAGTTTGTCATATTTTTTCATGAAACTTGCAACATGGATAGATGGCAATATGGACATTATGCACGTCATTTCATTTTGTTCCTATGTCAAAACTTCTGGTTGCTATGGCAACAAATAGACTGAAAATACTGCTGAAAATGTTTTTTTTTTTGTGGATCCTGCGATAACTTAAAAAGTTCTTAATATCTTTTCATGAAACTGGGAACATAGATAGATGGCAATATGGACATTATGCACGTCATTTCATTTTGTTCATACGTAAAAAAGTTTGGTTGCTTTGGCAACAAATAACAAAAAAAATCTGACAATGGTGGAATTTCTGACAATGGTGGAGCCGGTAGGGGACTTTTATTGCTTGGCAATAGTCTTGTTGTATTTAAGATTCTAGGGTGAAATCAAAGTTTCTGATAGCTCCATTTGTGGTTGATGTTTTGGTTCTTATGCTGCTGCTGTTGATGATACAATTGCTAATCTTTATATATTTTCAAGAATTGTATTCAAGAAGATTTTTTGTATTTAATTATGTTGTATTATTGTTATATCCCAAAGAGTTGGAGGTATTAAGTATTGCACTTGTCTCTTTGTCCATCTGTTCATCCTGAGCTTTAAAAAAATATTTACTAGTAGGTGTATTATGCTCAAACTTTCACAATTAAATTACCTTAATGTGTACTTTATCAATGAAAAAGTAATTGTGTCAGCGATGAGTTTTGGCAGAATTATGCCCCTTTGTCCGCTTTACACATCCTGTTGCATCTGGTTAAAACTTTGGTATTTTAAAGCCATTTTATTTTTATATCCACCACTATAGTAGTGAGGGACATATTGTTTTTGCCCTGTCTGTTGGTCTGTTGGTTGGTCTGTTGGTTGGTTGGTTTGCGCCAACTTTAATATTTTGCAATAACTTTTGCTATATTGAATATAGCAACTTGATATTTGGCATGCATGTGTATCTCATGGAGCTGCACATTTTGAGTGGTGAAAGGTCAAGGTCAAGGTCATCCTTCAAGTTCAGAGGTCAGATATATGTGGCCAAAATCGCTCATTTTATGAATACTTTTGCAATATTGAAGATAGCAACTTGATATTTGGCATGCATGCGTATCTCATGGAGCTGCACATTTTGAGTAGTGAAAGGTCAAGGTCATCCTTCAAGGTCAGAGGTCAAATATATGTGGCCCAAATCGCTTATTTTATGAATACTTTTAAAATATTGAAGATAGCAACTTGATATTTGGCATGCATGTGTATCTCATGGAGCTGCACAATTTGAGTGGTGAAAGGTCAAGGTCATCCTTCAAGGTCAGAGGTCAAATATATGTGGCCCAAATCGCTTAGTTTATTAATACTTTTGCAATATTGAAGATAGCAACTTGATATTTGGCATGCATGTGTATCTCATGGAGCTGCACATTTTGAGTGGTGAAAGGTCAAGGTAAAGTCTCTAAGGTCAAATATATGGGTCAAAATTGCTCATGTAATGTCACTTCTGCAATATTGAAGCTAGCAATTTTATATTTGAAATGCATGTGTATCTCATGGAGCTGCACATTTTGAGTGGTGAAGGGTCATCCTACAAGGTCAAACGTCATATAGGGGGACATTGTGTTTCACAAACGCATCTTGTTAAATAAATATTTGGAAAGGAATTTTGATAATAACGCACTTTGGCAAAAGAAGGACTCTTTGTCTGTTTTCCACTATATGACAAAAAGTCTCAAAATTTTGTTCTCAACTTCTCTTTAATTTCTGTGTAGATCTTGCTTAAACTTTTAAAGTTAAGTTACCTTAATGTGTAGATGATTTTCAAGACAGGAATTTTAACGCTTTCAATGCTGGAACCAAATTTTGAAGGCCTTTGCAAACAGTTTGGATCAAGGATCCAAAGTGTTTGCTATTCTGATAGTATTCTTTGAAAAAAATGCTAATTTTAGAAATTCAGCAGACGACATTTTAGCAGACGACAAATTTCCCAGCATGCAAAGGGCTAATTGTGACTAGGTTTGGCTGAATTATGGTCCTTTGTCTGGTTTCCCACTTTGGAATAATCCAAAATTGTATATTGTATGGGCGTATTGTGCTCAACCTTTCATAGCTGAACGACCTTAATGTGTAGATGATCATTAAGAAAGGAATTTTGGCAGCAATAGTTGTGATTTAATAATGCCACTTAGTTGTTTTTTTGTATTGTAGAATATATATGAATAGGTTATTTATTTTTGTCCAAACATGTGTTGTGGGTCTATCAGTTTCTGTGACACATTTTCACCTATGCTAGTTTTTCTCAGCAAGTAATGTTTCCTTATTGTATTGACAAGTGTTAACTAACATCTCTCAAATCAGCCATAACAGCTACAGCAATTGAAAGTATTTTCTGTATTTTTTCAGTACTGCTGGCGGTGGATAGGTTACAGCTATGGGGTCGACCTCCTGCTCTCAATAACAAGCGGGTATTGTCTTTAATATGTTTTTATGGTCAGAAATCTTAAGTAATTTGACATTAATAAATTCACAATATGATGCACAAAACAAACTGGGCATACAGAATTTTATGGTAGACCTCTGTGTTGCTAGGCGATTGGTGACTGTGAAGAGGAACACTCACACACAGGCTTGCTCCCAGGCAGTCAGTCTGCAGGACCAGAGATACATCGCATACAGGTACGTGCTGCAAGCACTTAAAAGGGATGTAACATAAATGTTGTTTGTAGAAGAAATCATGTTCAAATCAGGCTGCAGTTACATTCAGCTTAACTTTTTTCACTGTGTGAATTTTGTTTAACAAGCGCTTAACATAAGATGGACACTTGGCGATGTTTATTGGAGTCAGGGAGTTAAAATACATACCTTCTTTGCACTTTTTCACACAGTTTGGTGCTCATGTTGAGCTTTTTTAATCAACCTTTGTTTGTTGTCAATCGTTCATAATTGTAAGCATTTGCTTTTTGATTACTCTACTTGCCACTGTTATTGCACAATCTTCATTTACTTTGTTAAGAATAGTTGTGCTTATGATAAATTTCTGATTTTTTTTACTGGGATATGTGAGGTCAAAATCTGCCTGCATGTTTCACTGGTTAATAGCTTTATGACTTTAATTCCTAAACAATATTGCAAGACATAAATAGCAACCATGTGGGCACCTTTCTTGTGCCCGCATGTGTAAGGACGTTTGCACTGACAGATGTGCCAGGATATTGTTTCATGCCAGCAAAGGCTAGAAGTGGCCGCTTTTGTAAGGATTTGGTGATTGTTGACCGCAGTAACTTGATATCTTTTCATCCAGCACAAGGCTGTACCATTTAGATATATATCACAGCGCTGTACCATTTAGATATATATCACAGCGCTGTACCATTTAGATATATATCACAGTGCTGTACCATTTAGATATATACCACAGCGCTGTACCATTTAGATATCTTTCACAGGGCTAACCCATTTAGATATCTATCACAGCACTGTACCATTTAGATATCTATCACAGCGCAATACCATATAGATATCTATCAATGCGCTGTACCATTTAGATATCTACCACAGCACTCACCACTGTACCATTTAGATATATATTACAGTGCTTTACCATATAGATATCTATCACCACACTGTACCATTTAGATATCACAGTGCTGTACCATTTAGATATCTCTCACAGTGCTGTACCATTAAGATATCTATCACAGCACTGTACCATTTAGATATTTATCACAGCGCTGTACCATTACCCCATGTAATAAGACAGATATAAATAATCTTTGTAAGTTTGTTAAGGACGCTCTAAACTACAGAAACACACAAAATTTTGTTAATAACTGAAACACAGTTCATCTCTGAATAAATTCTCGATTATGTATTGTTTAACTAATAAGTTTGTATAACCCTTTCACTTAATGCTATGTCATGTTGTTTTATGTATTATATATGTATATGTATTGAAGACGATGTACTTGTACAAGTCTTAAATAAAATGTTCTGTTCTGTTCATTTAGATATATATCACAGTTCTGAACCATGTAGATATCTATCACAGCGCTGTATCATTTAGATATTTATCACAGCGCTGTACCATGCAGATATCTATCACAGTGCTGTATCATTTAGATATCTATCACAGTGCTGTACCATTTAGATATCTATCACAGAGCTGTACAATTTAGATATCTAGCACAGCACTGTACCATTTAGATATCTATCACAGCGCTGTACCATTAAGATATCTATCACAGCGCTGTACCATTTATATATCTGTATCACTGTGCTGTACCATTTAGATATGAATCACAGGGCTGTACCATTTAGATATCTATTACTTCGCTGTACCATTTATATATATATATATATATATATATATATATATATATATATATATATATATATATTATATATCAGGGCTTAACACAAACTTTTTTTTCAACTAGCCCATTCGGGCTTGTAAATGCAGAACCTACTTGCCCTGACCAATCTTTCATGTGCCCTGACCCAAATATTATCAAAACCTTTATATTTATCAATCAACTTGTATTTTCTTGTGCGTGGAGATGCGCAATTATGATTCAATCATTCTTATTAGCTTGCCTTACTAATGCTAATAAATTCAATATTCATCTACTTAAGACATCTATTTGTTATCTTCACGCCATTTCGGGAGAAATTTCCTTGTTTTTTTTCCCTCATATTTTCTATTACTTTCCTCCTTCCCTTTTCTTTTCTTATCCGAGGAACCCCCATCCCCACCCGTAAAGCCAAACTTAAACAACGACATGAATGTTAAAACCTTTTTAACATAGATTGCCGCAGTTGCTGTCTGACGACAAATGGTTAGTGAATCTTAGATGTCACAAAATAACGTGTTTAAGGTAGTCGTAACAATTGTACAGGGTTAACTCTCTACTAAAATCTGGGATCAACCATTAATATTAGTTTTGCTAATTAAATTGCGTAAAAAAGATTGTCAAAACACTTCTAATCGCTCAAACAAATTAAAATTATTTAAAATTGGTAAATAACTAATAATTTTTTAGTAACTTTGTGTTAATGATGAGTTTTATACCTTCATTGATCCCGGACGATCCTGGGCGATCCCGGCGTTTAGTTTAAAACGTATTTTTATCAAGAAAACACGTCACTTCGAGGAAACCAATCAAAACCCGTATCTAGCGGAATTCTGTTTAAAAATAGGTACTGACGTATTTTACCAGGAAAACTGCCGGGATTTTCTGAATTGTGGGCCTCTTTTTGATTGCAATCAGGGGGTTCCAAATATATTTCGAGATACGATCCGTTTGTTGTCTCCAACTTCACTCTGGGATTTAATTGTCATCTGATCATACTGTATTAAGATTTCTGCATCTTTGAAAAGCTTATTTAAAACACAGTTTATTGATATAGAACGCATAATCCCGCCCAAAATACACACGACCGGTCGAGCATGTTCCTGGGACATTGGCTAGCCCGTGCCTTAGTGTTAAGCCCTGTATATATATATATAAAATATATATATATATATATATATATATATATATATATATATATATATTATGGTGATTTAATTTGCATTGTGATGCTTGATATAAATTTTGATTTACATTTAAATGTTTCGTGAATAACTATAAAAATAATAATAATAATAATAATAAAATCTTTATTTAAAGAAGATAGACTTGTTAAGAAATACATCAGATGAAATTACATAATATGCAATTTATATGATACATTTCTTATTTTCAACAAGGTCTTCTAACAAGATACAATTTACAACAAATACATGTACATCATATTTCATCTTGAGCAATAAGAACAAAACATAAAGAATCATATATGCATGCACATATAATGATATATATTATAATTAAAAACAAATGACAGACATAAAACTACAATAACCATTTATGCAAGAACAGTATTTAAACATTAAACTATTGTTATTTACTAAAACAACATGAAGCATGTTCAGTTTATTTCATAAAGTGTGGAAGAAAGATAAGCTTTTAATTTTTTCTTAAATGTAATTAAATTGTTTGTTTGACGTATAGATTGGGGTAACGAATTCCAAATTGTTTTGCTAGAAAATTCAAACGATTGTTTGAAATAGTTTGTTTTGGGTATTCGCACTAGCTTTAAATCCCCCTTTTCGCAAGATCGCAAGTTATAGTGATTATTTTGTGAAGGTGTCAAATGGTCACGTATGTATGTTGGGGTTTGATTGTGAAATGCTTTAAATACAATAACTGACGTGAAATAGTGATTAAGCTGTTCGAAAGTCAACCATTTTAGATCTCTAAATAGTGTTTTTGAATTAGTGTTGTACTTTTTATTTAAAATATGTGCACCACAACGCTTTTGTATTTTGACTATTCTATTAATTTCCGTTTTGTCCGCTGAACTCCAGGTAACGCATGCGTAGTCGGATATAGGTGAGATATAACCATTATAGAAGAGCTTACGCATTTCAAGAGTGAAATATGGTTTTATTTTTTGCAAAAGAAACATTCGTGATGACATTTTTGAACAAACGCTATTAATGTGTAGTTTCCAAGATAGAGTATTGTCAATATAAAGGCCAAGAAGTTTTTGACAATTTACTGTTTTGATCACCGTATCTGAAATTTTAAGTTTTAGATCTGTTTTGTTTTGAGCTTTCCGTTTTGACCCTCATACCATACAAGTAGTTTTTAGTGGATTAATAATCATGTTATTAGTTTGGCACCAATCATTAACAATTGAAAGATTTGTTTGTAGCTTATTTTGAAGTGTTTGAATATTTGTTCCCACAGTGTGCAATGTTGTATCATCAGCATACATTGCAGAATCACATGTAAGATCTAGCGAAAGATAATTAACGTAAATAAGAAATAGAAGAGGTCCTAAAATAGATCCTTGGGGAACACCAGCAATGATGCTTTTACAAGTAGAGGTAGTGTTTTCTGCTTTGATAAACTGAAATCGATTGCGGAGATATGAAGAAAATAGGTCGCATGACCTATCATTAAAATGATAAAGTTTTAATTTGTGTAAAAGAACCCTATGGTCCACAAGATCAAATGCTTTTTTAAAATCCAAGAAAATTGTACCTACCAGATTTCTATTATCAATTTGTTTAAGCCATGAATGAACTATATTAATCAATGCTGTTTGACAAGAATGATATTTGCGAAAACCCGACTGAGTTTTGTTTAATAGACCTGTAGATTCTAGATATATATGCAATGTTTAGCTATATGCTTTTCAAATATTTTAGATATAGTAGGTAAAAGTGATATTGGTCTATAATTATTGGGATCTTCTACCGATCCACCCTTGTATAAAGGTATTACGTTTGCAATTTTAAGCATGTCGGGAAAGGTTCCATGTGATATACAGTTATTTATAAGAGCAGTGATTGGTTGTATAATGAATTCTTTGCAAAGTTTAATAATGCTTGGCGCTATACCATCAGCCCCAGCAGATTTGTTTGAATGAAGTTGATTAATTAAAGTACTAACTTCTGATGTAGTAATAAACTGAACAGAGAAATGCTTAGATTCTAGCTTAGCATCTAGATATGTTTTCAGTGAGTGGAAATCGTGTTCAGCAAATTTAGTCTTTTTAATAAGTTTCGATATGTCAACAAAGTGGTCATAAAGTGCATTAGCTACATTTGTTTTACCAGATATTATCTGATCATCCTTCTTATTACATTTGGCAAAATAGAGGATTCTGTGTGTTCATTTGATGCAAATTTAATAGTTTTCCAGAGCGATTTCACACTTGTTTTGTACTGCATTCAAAAAATATTCTTTTTTAGCCATTTTGATTGCACTGTTACATTTATTACGCCACAACTTATATTGTGGCCAATTAGATTCACGTTTATATTTATCCCTTAAAGACCTTGCTTGTTTTACGTTTTCGTTGTACTCTTGGCCATTGGAAAGGTTTGGAGCTCCTTAAAACCAGTTTAAAACCACAAAGCATTGCATTCACCATGCAAAGGGCGTTTAAACCACCAAAGCTCTGTATTGACCATTCAAAGGGGTTAACCAAAGTTTTAGTACTTGTTGGTACTCATTAGCAATCGGTTCCTTGCCATACACTTTAGCAATCGGTTCTTTACCATAAATATAGAACCACATGATATGATATTAAGATTCGCTTCTGCTCATGCAAGTTAAGTTTGTGTAAATTTTGTCTAACGATGCATGTGAAGCGTTTCAGCAAAACAATGATGTCATTTTGTTTTAAATTCTGTTGGCGGTCGTTTTTCACTCAGAACGTTTACCTGAAGATCTTAATACAAAAGTATTTTACCACGACTCGCGACATGTTTTCTATAGACAAAGAAAGAAAAGAAGTGAGAGTTATTGTGCAACAAACCATTGTCGGAGCCTCATGTTCTGGATACGTCTTTGAAATTCCACGCACTACTTAAATGCAATATACGTGTTTAAAAGCGCGACCTTTCAATCTTTTATCAATAGATACTAGTAAATGTATTCATTTTGCATCACAGTAAACCCACATTTGTTTCACAGTTTCACAGTTGTTATATTTAATAGCACTAATGTGATTACGTTTTGTTCATTTAACTTTTTATGCCCCTCTTCAATGAAGAGGGGGTAAATTGTTTTGCACATGTTGGTCCGTCTGTATGTCTGTTCATATGTCCGTCCGTCCGTCTGTCCACCAAATGGTTTCCGGATGATAACTCAAGAACGCTTATGCCTAGGATCATGAAACTTCATAGGTTCACTGATCATGACTCGCAGATGACCCCTATTGATTTTCAGGTCACAGGTCAAAGGTCAAGGTCACGGTGACCCGAAATAGTAAAATGGTTTCCGGATGATAACTCAAGAACGCTTATGCCTAGGATCATGAAACTTCATAGGGACATTGATCATGACTCACAGATGATCCCTATTGATTTTCAGGTCACTAGGTCAAAGGTCAAGGTCACGGTGACCTGAAATAGTAAAATGCTTTCCGCATGATAACTCAAGAACGCTCATGCCTAGGATCATGAAACTTCATAGGTACATTGATCATGACTTGCATATGACCCCTATTGATTTTCAGGTCACTAGGTCAAAGGTCAAGGTCACAGTGCCAAAAAACGTATTCACACAAAGGCTGCCACTACAACTGACAGCCCATATGGGGGGCATGCATGTTTTACAAACAGCCCTTGTTTTCATTTATTATCCCTCGCCATATGCGGAGGGATATTGTTTTAGCGTTGTCCGTCCGTCTTTCCGTCCGTCCGTCCGTCCGTCCGGCACTTTTGTGTCCGGAGCCATATCTTGGAAGTGCTTTGGCGGATTTCAATGAAACTTGGCATGAGTATATATATATATATGGATAAGAGGATGATGCAGGCCTAATGGCATTGTACACCATCTGTTAATAACAGAGTTATGGCCCTTTGTATCTTGGAAAAATGCTTTTTTGTGTCAAGAGCCATATCTTGGAAGTGCTTTGGTGGATTTCATTGAAACTTGGTATGGGTATATATATGGATAAGAGGATGATGCACGTCAAAGGGCATTGTACACCATTGGATAATAAAGGAGTTATGGCCCTTTGTATCTTGAAAAAATGCTTTTTGAGTGTCAAATATAACACTTTTGTGTCCAGAAGCATATTGGCGGGGGATATCAATTCAACGAATTTGCTTGTTTGCATGAACTTGTCCATGTTTTTAACATTACCATGACGTTACTTTGAATAATCCCTCATTAATAGTCCCCTACCGGTTTCACCGGAGGGGACTTATGGTTTTGTCTCCGTCCGTCCGTCACACTTTTCTGGATCCTGCGATAACTTAAAAAGTTCTTAATATTTTTTCATGAAACATGGATAGATGGCAATATGGACACTATGCATGTCATTTCATTTCTTTCCACGTAAAAAATTATGGTTGCTATGGCAACAAATAGACTAGAAATACTGCTGAAAATGGTGGTTTTTCTGGATCCTGCGATAACTTTATATTTTTTTATAAAACTTGAACCATGGATAGATGGCAATATGGACATTATGCACGTCATTTCATTTCGTTCCGACGTAAAAAATTCTGGATGCTATGGCAACAAATAGACTAGACATACTGCTGAAAATGGTGGTTTTCTGGATCCTGCGATAACTTTTATAGTTCTTAATATTTTTTCATGTAACTTGAAACATGGATGGATGCGATATGGACATTATGCACGTCATTTCATTTCGTTCCGACGTCAAAAATTATGGTTGCTATGGCAACAAATAGACTAGAAATACTGCTGAAAATGGTGGTTTTCTGGATCCTGCAATAACTTTTAAAGTTCTTAATATTTTTTCATGAAACTTCAAACATGGATAGATGGCAATATGGACATTATGCACGTCATTTCCTTTTTGTTCCTAAATAAAAAAAATGGTTGCTATGGCAACAAATATATGTAAAAAAAAATTCTGGAATTTCTGACAATGGTGTAGCCGGTAGGGGACTTATATTTCTTGACAATAGTCTTGTTTATTCATGATGTTGACGCATTTTTATGTCCTCCACCACTATAGTGGGGGACATATTGTTTTTGCCCTTTCTGTTGGTTTGTTGCTTTGTTTGTTTGCTTCAAACTTTAACATTTGCCATAACTTTTGCAAATATTGAAGATATCAACTTCATATTTGGCATGCATGTGTATCTCAAGGAGCTGCACATTTTGAGTGGTGAAAAGTCAAAGTCAATGTCATTCTTCAAGGTCACAGGTCAAATATATGGGCCAAAATCGCTTATTTTATGTACACTTTTGCAATATTGAAGATAGCAACTTGATATTTGGCATGCATGTGTATCTCATGGAGATCCACATTTTGAGTGGTGAAACGTCAAGATTAAGGTCATCATTCAAGGTCAAATGTCAACTTTATGGGGACATAGTGTTTCACAAAGACATCTTGTTTTGATTGTTTTGGTGCGTTAACTTCTCGGAAACGCATGTTTTTCTATGTTTTTTCTCAGAAAAATTGTTCTAAATTTATACAGATGCATAATATATGAATTTGTGGAAGAACTCAACTGCTCCTATGTTTGAGAGCTTTGTAAGAGCATGCCATGAAATATGGTTTCAATCATCATTTATAATTCATTTGACAAGCTGATTGCCTCAATGACCGTAATAATATTTCAAAATATTGCTGATTATTTTGTATTTGATACTCTATTGTTTGAAGGATCGTGATCAGAATTATCTATTTATCAACAAGATTTAATGCGAAACATGAATGTGATTTAAAAACCATACATTTGAAATGCACAATTAAATTGTAAGTGATCATGCTAGTTATCCTATAACATTTAAATATTTAATGACTCCTGGTAATACCAGCTACCATGAACAATGGTCATCGTTGTTTATACAGTTCCGTTGGATATGCAAAGTGTCATGTAATCCAAATGGCTACATGTTTAATTAATGTGAAATTGTTCATTATCAGCACATGTCTATTGCAACAGCTTTGGGCATCAAATTGTTATGTGGTTTTAACTCATTGGATGAACCATCAGATAATCTATAATGTATACTAGTTTGCATCAACAACTCGGAATGTCCGTTTTATATCTATGTATAGTTATCTGATATAACACGGGACCATGTGCAAACTAATATTACCCGACGTATGCCTTGACTTTTGGTAAATATATGAGCCTTGTTCTGAGAAAACTGGGCTAACTGCATGTGCCTAAAGTGTCGTCCCAGAATAGCCTGTGCAGTTCGCACAGGCTAATCAGGGACGACACTTTCCGCCTAAATAGGATTTTTCCTAAGAAGAGACTTTATTTAAACTAAAAATGTCATAAAAACGGAAAGTGTCGTTCCTGATTAGCCTGTGCAGACTGCACAGGCTAATCTGGTACGACACTTTACCCACATGCATTATGCCCAGTTTTCTCAGAACGCGACTAATATTTTCTCCCAGGCAACAATATCAATTGGTATTCCCATATGAAAATTAATCCCACGTGTATGTATTAGTTAAATATTAAACTTTCTAAGGCTATTGCATGATATATGTTCTTTATTCAAAACTATCAAAATATTCTCTGCTGTAATGTTAACATCCCTTGGAATCACGCGAGTTGTGACAAACCAGTCTATTGGATAGGGATATGACGTAAACAATTTGGACTAAGGACAATCTGAAGCAAAAAGAATAAATATGGTATATATTATCATATTACCACCGTTATGCTCTCCTGTTGTTGTCAAAGCTTTTTTGTTGTCCCCTACCGGTGAAACTGGAGGGGACTTATGGTTTGCGCTCTGTCAGTCTGTGTTTCAGTCTGTCCATCACACTTTTCTGGATCCTGCGATAACTTTAAAAGTTCTTCATATTTTTTCATGAAACTTAAAACATGGATAGATGGCAATATGGAGATTATGCATATCATTTCATTTTGTTCCTATGTCAATAATTAGGGTTGCTATGGCAACAAATATTTAAAAAAAATACAAAAAAATACTGACAATAGTGGAGTTTCACCGGTAGGAGACCATACTGCTTGGCAATCTCTTGTTCATAATATAACGTGAGCATTCCTGTTTTAAATCAACTAAGTTTATTACTTTTCAGGTTGTTCTGTGTGGGTGTCAACCATTAAAACCATTACATGCCAAAATCTGTGAAAAAAACACTTTAATTTGACGTTTAAGCTTTAATTAAAAAAAATTTGGATCACAATTGTCATTGTGATAAAACGAATAACTTTCCATAATCATGTTTTCTCGTTCGCCAAATTTGACTGATATCACATTATACCTCTTGTAAAATATGCAATTATCCGAACATGGTAAGTCTGTTAATGGTTTCTTGACATATTTTTATAATAAAAAGAAATACATAACATTACAATACAATGTCTTATTATAGTACAATTATTGAAATGACATTGGTAGATTCACTTTGTGTAACTGATTTGTATATAATAATTGCACTTTAACAAACACTATAAGGCCCGATAAAAATGTAATGCTTTGTATTACTGATGATATTATTTGTATCCTGGAAGTACATGTACTTAAACCGTTATTTTGTATATATATATACACATTTTAATGCTATTGCTCTTGTTAGCTCACCTGAGCGATAGCTCGGGGTGAGCTATTGTGATCACTCAGCGTCCGGCGTCCGTCCGTCTGTCTGTCTGTAAACAATTTGTAAACATCTTCTTCTACTAAACCATTGAGCCAATTTCAACTAAATTTCATGTGGAGCATCCCTAGGTCATGGGACAAAAGAATTGTTAAAAAAAATTTGATCACATAACCAAGATGGCCGCCATGACCATATATGGTAAAAACCTTAAAAAATCTTCTTGTCAGAAACCGCTCATCAGATTTTCAAAAAATTTCACAGGGATGACCTTTGAAGGCTCCCATGAAAAAGTTGTTCAAAGAAATTGGATTCGTCAAAAAACATGGCCGCAGGAGCTCGTTGAACTTTGCATGTTTATTCGTTTTTGCCTATTTTGTGAAAACTTTCAAAAATCGTCCACATTTTTTGTCCGATCCTTTCCAAATTTGCATAGTGTCTTTATATCAATGAGGACACGAACCCTACAAAAAATGAGCATTATTGGTCCATGAAGTACAGAATTACCTCCCCTTGAATTGAGAAAATGGTTTTTATGCAATAAAGTCCAAATTTTTCATCCAATTCTTTCCAAACTTGTTTATATATCAGATTAAAGAGAATACAATTTTCTTTATTATGGTTTTTCTTTCATGAAAATCCATAAAGGATAAGTGTTATTAATCGTTGCTTAATTAATTAACAATGCGAATTATCGGTATTGATTTTTTTCCTGACATGCCGTCCCAGATATTAACCGCTTTCAGCTGTAGACTGTGCATCAATACATCGCCGTGTTATTGACCTGAAAAATTCATACGCAGTCGGCATTAACACCGGTCATCGAGACAAATTACTGATGTGAAAACAAATCGTACATCGTAGAGGATTAAATAAACAATTACATCTGATTAAAGATTGCTGCCGATCTAAATCAATTTGAGTACTTTTTGCGTATATTTGATGCCGAATGGGAAGCTGTGTTTAGACTTAAGTTGAGAAAAGTGGCAACGAGATACTTGCCTGTTGGTAGCTAAAGAAACTTCAGCGTACAGTTTATAATGGGTGGCCATTCCCCGCTGTAGTCTACGGGCGGGTAGTGAACTGGTTTAGAAAAGTGGAAGCTTGTGGAAAAGCGGTTTGAGAAGTTTGTAAGAAAACCCTGAATTATCAGTCTTGTGGGAAGAAGGCATTGCGTCTTCACGCAGAGGGCCCTTATCACATAAAGAATATAAGAACCATCAAGACCAACCAGGTAGGGGTTTTATTTTTTTAAACTAACACCCCGAATTTGGTCGTATTTTCTGTTGCTAAAGTTTACTGTTTAGGTTGTTTTGCATCAAAAATCGGCAAGATAGATCTAGCAAATTTGCCAATTTTTTTTATTAATAACGTATGATTCATTGATTGTGAGCTTTTAAAACATTTTGACCTTTGAATAAAGCATAAATCAGGAAAAGAATTTTAACAGTTATTGAAAATACGATCAAATACGCCATTTTTGCTGACAGGTCTTTTTTAGTTAAATAAAATGTTTTATTGTCCCCAACATATGAGCCCAGCAGCAAGAAATGTTTTTTTTTTTAATTTGTAAAACAAATATGGGCAACCTACCGTAATCCAAATTCGCCGACACCTTAATTCGACGATGTTCTATTTTTATCGATTAAATGGATGATTATTGTCTTGGAATCATTTCAAAGTAATACAGCCGAGTTTAAAATTATTATTTTGTGCTATTAAACATTCATTATTTTTTAAATTATTTGCTAAATATTGCTTCATGTAACCGTTACATCGTCAAATTTGGGTCACAACAGGATACAATTATTTAGCATTCAAACAACGATTGGGATAAAAACTAGGGGAACCCATGCTGAAATTTTCAATTTTAACTGTTTAGCAGAAGCCACCATACCCAATTTTCTTAGGTGTATGTGGAGGCTTCTGGCAGCATGATTCTGTGAATATAAGTGGTGACATTTGATTCTGCATTAATTAAACATGTATTATTGACTTTTTTAAAGTATATGTGAAAAATATAATTTGTAACCACTGTTACAGGTTTTATCTGGTTCTTCAAAAGCAACACCTGCAGTCGAGTCCATGCCAGACAGAGGGTGCATGTGAATGAATTGCCTTTTGACTAACTTTGTGTTCTTTATCAAATACATGAAGATTTTTAAATATATGTGTATGTTGTTTTTTTAAGAAAATAGAATCACCAGAACAGGTACAGGCACCCTTTAAATGTGTCGAATCCAGGAGCTTCTGGGGGCCTCTGGCCCCCTTGTCCCCTGGACCCACCGAGGGCCCTGCGGCCCCCTGGCCCCCAGCTTTAAGTTCAGGATTTTCAAAATATCCAACTTTGACCCCTGCAAATGCTTTGTTAAAACTTTGGCTACAGTTTCTAAAATTTGGCTACACAAAATTCCATTTGGCTAAAATGTTGGCCACAGAAATTTTTGGGCAAGAGGAGCCCTGTTTGGATTGTATTTGGGTCATCTGGGGTCAGCAACTAGGCACTAGGTCAAATAATAGAAAAACCTTGTGTAGACTATAGAGGTCACAGTTTTCATCAGATTTTATTGAAATATAGTCAGAATGTTTGTCTTGTTAAAATCTGGATTGGGATTGACTTTGGGTCATCTAGGGTCAAAAACTAGGTCAGATTAAAAAAAACAACTTTTGTAGACAGTAGAGGTCACAGTTTTCATTAAATCTTATGAAATTTGGCCAGAATATTAATCTTGATGAAATCTGGGTTGGGATTGTATTAGGGTCATCTGGGGTCAAAAACTAGGTCAAATCATAGAAAAACTTTGTGAAGACAATAGAGGTCATAGTTTTCATATGATCTTAATGAAATATGGTCAGAATGTTTATCTTGATAATATCTGATTTTGGATCGTATATGGGTCATCTGGGGTCAAAAATTAGGTCACCGGGCAAATTCTAGTAAAACTTTGTGTAGATGAAAGAGGTCACAGTTTTCATCACGTCTTAATGAAATTTTGTCAGAATGTATTTATTAATGAAATTTGGCTTGGGATTGTATATGGGTCTAATAAAATTTAAG
Source organism: Dreissena polymorpha (assembly GCF_020536995.1). Taxonomy (NCBI): domain Eukaryota; kingdom Metazoa; phylum Mollusca; class Bivalvia; order Myida; family Dreissenidae; genus Dreissena; species Dreissena polymorpha. The sequence goes on along the minus strand of NC_068356.1, from coordinate 22,177,635 downwards.
TTCATGAAGCAAGGTTAGTCAGGTGAGCGATTCAGGGCCATCATGGCCCTCTTGTTTTGTATTGAAAACATGTATCGTCAAATAAATTCGGCTGTAAAAGAATTATTTTAAAGCGCTCTGTATGCTTGTAAACTCATTTAAAAGATGGCAGCATTGTGTCTCTGATGATACCGTAAAATTGGATCTAGCTTATTAGTTGATTGTACAAATGCAGCTCGGCGGCAGTTGATTGTTTTCAAAACTAATATAATTATAATGTGTCGTATGGCATCATAATCTTGTTTGCTGCGTTTTAAAACTCAAATTATATGAATTATGTTTACTTTGTCGACTGTTGTCCTTGACATAAGACAGCACCATTGAATTGAATGTCAAAGCATTACTGGCCACTGGCCAGTCTTCAGAAACTATTGCGTATTTTATAAGGGCAATATCAGGGTGCAGGATCAACGGGGTTCACAGGGGTTTACACACGGGCTGGATGGAAGAAAAACACATTGTTAAGAATCTTATTTTTGCAAATATCTCAAGTTATTGAAATATGTATGCACAAATCTTAAGTGCTTAAAAGACAGTTTTTATTGCAATTTGTGCCGATATCTTAAGATATAAGAATATTTTAATAAATACGTCTGAAATCGGTGCCAAAATTTCACGTTGTATGCAGCATAACTGTGTATATGAATGTTGTTTACATCGAAATTTTGGCCAAAAACACAGGCTTAAAGTAATTTAAGATGTTAAAATTTAAAAAGTTATTTGAAAAAAACGCAGCACTTACCGGTGAGTTTACATCCATTAACATTCATTTGTGAAACCCATAAAGTCACATGATCCTGCATCCTGATATTTATATCGTTGTGTCCATTTATGTCGAGAGTCTGGCCATTTCAGTTACTGCTTCACTTCATCATAATGATAAAAGATAGTTAATCAACTAAATATGAAAAGCATTGTACGTGTTTGCCCAACAAGTTACGCCATAGGTATTGGTAAACACATTGAAGCTATTGTGCTACTAAATGCAACATGAATACCAAATTAGCCAAATGTAAGAATTTGCGTAGACTTCAATATAACTATTGCACAACCAATAAGATTGTACTTTGCTGCATGATGCCTATGTTTTTTGCAGAACAACACTCAATTATTTTATTCTTTTCTTGATATAAATCAAAATATATAAAAAGCTGTATACGAAAAACCTTCAGAATCAGACATAGCAAGCTAACTCAACCTAGCCAATATCAAAAATGATTTTTATGACAATTAATATGATGCGCTTTTAACATTTGGAGTACACTTTTTATACCGTTATTATACATCATAATAGAATCTTAACCCTTTACCACATAGAAACGTATTTTGACGCATTTGTAGTTCCTTGGAAAGTTCAATTTAATTAAAGATCTTTCTTACTAGATTCAAGTTTTAAAGGCTTCATTTCCAACCTTTAGATACTGATGAACAGCAAACAGCATAAAACCTGAACACACTGCAAGTTACTCGCAGGCTTTTCTGGTTTTAAGCTGTTTGCACATTGCAATTTTCACTTTGCTTCTGAGTGGGTAAGGATTAAAGCCACATAAACACTCAAAATTATCCGAATATTTAGTAATATATTACGTACGATAAAGTTAACACATAAAAAAATCAGTGTTCCTTATAGCAATAACCAAAATTGTGCTAGATGTGGTCTGGTAACCTATATTAAACAAGATAATAAAAAAATGCTTGTTTTTATTATCCCCGGCGAAAAAAAAATCTGAAAAAAAATTCCGTCCGAAACTTTGTCCAGAGCATAACTCCAAATCTATTCAATGAATTTACTTTAAACTTAGAATATAAACATATGGCAACTAGGAGAAGTGCAGTGACCAAGAACCATAACTCTTTCTACCTTTTTTTTTTGAATTATCTCCCCTTTTATATAATTTTAAAGTACATTTTTGTCCAGAGCATAACTCTAAAAGTACTGAAGGTATTTACTTGAAACTTGAAATATAAACAGATGGCAAGAAGGAGAAGTGTAGTGACTAAGAACCATAACTCTATCTACCTTAGGTTTTGAATTATCTACCTTTATTTAATTTCAAAGTAATTTTTTGTCCGGAGCATAACTCTAAATCTACTGAAGGGATTTACATGAAACTTTAAATATAAACAGATGGCAAGTAGGAGAAGTGCAGTGACTAAGAACCATAACTCTATCAACCTTAGTTTTTGAATTATCTCCCTTTATTTAATTTCATAGTAAATTTTTGTCCAAAGCATAACTCTATATCTAATGAAGGGATTTACTTGAAACTTGAAATATAAACAGATGGCAAGTAGGAGAAGTGCAGTGACTAAGAACCATAACTCTATCAACCTTAGTTTTTGTATTATCTCCCTTTATTTAATTTCATTATAAATTTTTGTCCGGAGCATAACTCTATATCTACTGAAGGGATTTACTTGAAACTAGAAATATAAACAGATGGCAACTAGGAGAAGTGCAGTGAACATGAATCATAACTCTATCGGCCATAATTTTTTAATTACCTCCCTTTTTTCATATCCATATATTTTATTCCCTATTGCATAACTCCAACACTATATAACTAATTGATCCTTGAAATATAAATAGATGACACAGGTGCCATGTTTTACAAATATTATTCTAATCTCTGAAACAAATGTTCTCATACAAGCAAACACATTTCGGCGGGGATTTGGCACTACTGTGACAAGCTATTGTTTTTTGTGTGACAATATATTCCATGTCAATTCCCCGTGATGATATCCGAATATTTAGGAGCTAATGCGAGGTTGGCTTCGGGCAGTGTGGGAAGCACAACGTAGTTCTCATGACAAATCATTATTTTATTAATAAGCGGAGTTCAAGCGAGAATGTCCTGCTCGTAGCGAATCAGCAAGAAGACAAAGAGAGCGTACACAAAAGAAAGTGTGAAAGTCAAAGCACTGCTGTACATGTATAACTATGCAGAGACCGTTGAGTAATTTTTTAACTCACTCATGCCATCGCTGGCGGATACGAACATAAGATCGCCTTTATCTGCCATGAAACAGGATTGTACTATCGAGTCTTTCCAGACAACACCTTTGGGGAGCGTGGGCATGGTGGGAAGGGAAAGAATGTTTCTAAAGACTGTCGAATCGTTGTGCATACAGCGACATCTATGCAAAAATCCAGGGGAAACGTACCGAGCGAACAGCTAGGTAATCAAGGATGACCACTTCGGTATTGGCTTGGTTATGTATACGCGGAAAAGAAGCCTGTGATGGAATCACATCATGATGTTCTTACAAAACGTGACATCTCACGACATTGATGTAACCTATTTTAATGGCAGGCTTGTTGACCATCAAACCCCATCTCCAATTGCCGGACCAGATCATTAACCTGGTTTTCAAAGCCATATACTGATTATATCATTCGGTCTCTGCTCTCCAAGATGGACACAATGGAAGATATCAAAGACTTGTGTCGCTCTGAAAGCATTTTGATAGCTACCCACCGGATTGCTTAACCATTGGCTAAAACCAACAATTGCATCAATTGCTCGGTGCTTCTGGCGGCACAGCAGAAGATGAGGAGTATGCAGAAGACGAAATCCCAGTGGAAATTGTCTGCGCTCCGGTTCTTAAACATTGTTGGGGCTATTTCTCAGCACATACTAGAAGACAATCATAGAATTCAAATGAAAAATTTCATGTTTAAGCTTTTATATTTCTTGGATATTTGTTAATGAAATTTACGCTTCATTCACTTTTTACGGAGTTGGTACCTAATGCATAAAGCATATTCTGGTCAAATATGGTTCGTACATTTGTTTCCTTAATTGCAATCTAAAAACATTCATATAACAGGCCGTTCCGCTTCATGTCTTAATCCCAGGTCATGCTAGGATTATAATTTGATATCTATGTTTTCGAGGGGCCTGTACAAAATTAAATTATGCTTGCAAAAAATGGAATGAAATGACACTTTTGATCCATCAAAAGCGTGCATACGTAATTTTTAGCTTCGGCTGTTTGTTGCTTCAAGCTGCAACTTTGAAACTTCGTATGCAGCTGTAACTTGACTAGCTTTACATGCCACACCCATTTTTTGGGTCACAAGGTCAAAGGTCAAGGTCACTGTGACCTTAACAAAAAAAAATAAATCTAACAAGCTTTCATTTATACAAAACTGCACCCGCAGCCGAGCGTGGCACCTGTTATGTGGTGCTCTTGTCTTTTTGGCAATGAATTTATTGCACAGTGTAGTGTAAGACATATTTTTTCACACCGTGAAAATGTAACAGGACCAGACTATACTACGTATATGTTTAAGTGGTTAAGTGTATGTATGTATAAACGTCCAACCACTTCTATGCACTACGGGTAACCAGTTAATCTTTCCGATATGGATCTAATTGTTAAATAAGAACAGGTCATTAACAGAAAAATTTAATTACAAAAGTATGTCATTAGGTGTAAACTCGGCAATTAATCTTTCCGATATGCCTGTAATTTAAAAATGAGAACACGTCATTAACAGAATGATTTAATTGTGAACGCATGTCATGAAGTGCATTATTGACGTTTTATTTTTGTGTCTGCAATTCCATTTAATGTAAAGGCTTTAACCTACTGCTCAAAAGTGTTAACTCTATAAAATTTTATTAGTTCGCATTCAATTTTACAATGTTTTCACACTGTGAAATTAAATATTTAATTTGATATGACATAAGGCTTCATTGAAAATATTAATATTGTCCTTTGTTAATGTTTGCAAAGTTTTAGGATTGTGGCCTTTGAACATTTTTGATCAATGTAGTATTTAGTGTAATTATATTTTTAGAAAAAGTTAACTGACCTCTTACCTAATCGTGTTTTCATCTCATATGTGCAACCAATTTTTGAGCAAAAGTAGTAGTAGTGGTGGTGGTGGTGGTGGTGGTGGTGGTGGCAGTGGCGGTGGTAATGGTAGTAGTAGCAGTTGTAGTTATTATAAATAACTGTAAATTAATTAAAATATAGCTTTGTGCTTCGTACACAGCCTTTTAATTAAGAAAACAAAACAAATTATATGAATTAATAAAAGCATATAGGATTCAATTAATCCGACTAAAATTATCAAAGTTTTAGGGATTGCATGCCATCAATTTATCTTTACATTCAAAATGTCGCTCAAAATAATTATGACTAGAAGTTACATCAGTTCCTAGGGACACGACATCGGGTTGATTTCCACATTCCAATAATAATAATGGTGTTTGTATGACAAATTATACGCTACTCTTCATTGAATGGATGCAACTCATTTACATATCAGGGGCGTTCCTGAGGCTATTTCAGCTATACACACTTCATTGAATGGATGCAACTCATTTACATATCAGGGGCGTTCCTGAGGCTATTTCAGCTATACACACTTCATTGAATGGATGCAACTCATTTACATATCAGGGGCGTTCCTGAGGCTATTTCAGCTATACACACTTCATTGAATGGATGCAACTCATTTACATATCAGGGGCGTTCCTGAGGCTATTTCAGCTATACACACTTCATTGAATGGATGCAACTCATTTACATATCAGGGGCGTTCCTGAGGCTATTTCAGCTATACACACTATGGAGCAGCGAAGCTGCGAGTTGGGAGGGGGGGGGGAGGGAGGGGATCTCCCCCTCCTGCTGGGTTTGGGATTGGTCTCCCCCACGAAAATTTTGGAAAATTAATTGCAGATAGTGCATTTTGATGTTATCTTTCAGACACGTTTTGGCAATTTTATTCATCAATTTTTTGCTTGAAAAAAAACGATAAAAGGAAATATTTCATTAAACATTGTCATCAGTAAATATACTTTCGACCATAATGTATTTGCTAAGTATTTGCTAAGTTTAAGTGTCAATGCTTAAAAATCAAGAAGCATTATTTTGCGAGTGAGAATGGATCTGTAGTTGCATAGGTGTGCGAGGGTGTTCAACTCTATTGCTGGTGGGAGAATAGGGTCCTCCCCTAAAAATTTTTGGAAATTTCTTTGCAAAAGGTGTAATTTGGTGTTGCATGGATAAAACGGAGCGTTCGCCGACATTTTGAAAATGTGTGTCATGTAAGCATAATTTTGTACGCGTGTCCGAATATTGGTTCCCAAAAATGAAGGGCAACAACACAGTCGTTAAACATAACATAACAGAACAGTAAAACAGTTTAACGAGTAAAGTCTACACAGTGATTACTACACCTCATCAGTGAAAAAATACTTTACTTAGAATGTTTGGAGTTAAGACTGTATTGTGTTTTGTACCCACTGTTATTTTCTGAAAGTGGACGTCTTGTTTGCTTGTTTACATGATTATACCCCTAACTCCCCTTAGCCCTCACTTTTGATTGCATTTTTTCGATTTTTAAGAGTTTTCTTTTTTAAGTTTAACTGAATTATACGCACGGGCGTACTGTCGTATTCACAGGAATGCCCCTGCATATTGATACGTGTATATGTTTATATCTTTTTCAGATAAACTGTTTCATCCTATCAACATCATCCTCAGAAGAGGTATCATAACAAAATAAACACCATTACAATATCAAGCAAAACATAATGTACAGTTATGCTAAGGATTTTATTTCCAGTATTTGTCAAATTTTAAATCTTGTTTACCAAAAGGTGTTCACAAATACTTATGTTTAACCCTTTCCCCACTCACAAGCAAAGTGAAAATGGCTATGTGCAAACAGCGTAAAACCAGGACAGCCTGCTAGTAACTCGCAGTCTGTTTAGGTTTTATGCTTTTTGCTACTCATCAGTATCTAAGGGTTGGAAATGAAGCCTTTAACATGTTAATCTAGTAAGAAAGGTCTTTAAATAACTTTAACTTTCTGAGGGACTACAAATGCGGCAAAATACGTATCTAAGTGGTAATGAGTTAATAATTATTTTAATATTTGGAAACAAATCAAGTTATTGAATTAGTAAAAAAACTAGTATTACCATGTGTGTGCCTTCATATAAAATATTTTGAAAATCACACTTGAGATAATGTCGTAGGGTGTTGCTTTTTCTAATTAAAATAGTTGTTCAAATAGAATGTTTCTTATAGGTTCTTCTGTTCATCATAATCAGCTATAAATTAATTATAGAATACAATATTAAACAATAAAAAGTCTAATACATTAATTGTTACATGTTATTGAATTAGTCGTGTATTTTAAAACATAAGAAATATTAACTATCACCCCAATTTAAAAGGGCTTTATCATGGTCAGGACCTGTTTGTTCGTTAGAAGTTCTTTGTCGGAAATAAATTGAAGGAGTGGTCCATTACTATATATTTATGTTCATATTGTTTTCACAGTTTAGGTATTGCCTATAATTGTAGAACCCCCAAATATCTGGATGTAAACATTATGTTGGAACAATGGCAGGAGCGTGACAATTATGTACGAATACCGTCAAAATAATATAGGAACGATTGTCCGGGTTGTCAAAATAACTTGAAACGAATGTCCGGATAGTCAAAACAATGTAGGAACGAATGTCGTCTTTGTCATAATTAGCGTAGAAAAGATTTCTGTGGCAACAAAAGTCCGGATACCTATTAAAGCTAAACATTTAACGTATTTAGCCGGTACCGGTAAAAGAAAACTCGGTCATAAAGTAGGTCCTAATCCAAAAAATAGTGTATGTAAGTATATGGAACACTCGTATAAAAACAAGAATTTTCATTAACCACAACAGGGTTAAAGCACAGGAGTGCACCTTATTTGCCGAAAAACTACACCATCTTTACTGTAAACCATGTAACTCAAAAAAAAAAATTACGAATCAACTACACACCGGTTGTTTTCAAAAGCTAATAAAATAATTTATCAGGAAAAATTAAGATCAGTACCATTGATCCAGCAGTATTTCGATACTAGCCCTCAACTGCACCTTATTTGTCGAAAAACTACACCATCTTTACTGTAACCATGTAACTCAAAAAAAAATTTACGTAAGAAGTTCACACTCATGGAAAACATTTTGGTCGGTCACCGTAGTGTCCAATAAAGCTTCATTTTCCGATCGTTTCAAACAGCAGAAACACAAAGATTACATGACTGTTTGTCAATTTCTATTATAGCATATTTATATAAAAAAATTAATAATACTATGGGCTTCCCTCCTGTGGGTTAAATAATGTTTCCGAAAAATACAAACATAAGAGATGTATATATATATATAATAATACAAACATAAGAGATGTATATATATATAATACATCTCTTATGTTTGTATTTCATGTATATATATATATATGAGTGAATCCGGCTTATGTGCGACAATTTATGTCTTCGGGTTTTAATGCAGTATAAAATAAAATATTTATATGAATTGCGATGTAATTTTGCATTTTTAGACAGAAGTTAATAACAGAAGAAAAAAACATTATATGAATGGTTAATTGCCATTGACATTTTACATAATTACCGTCCTGATATCATAAGTTACCAGAATATGCATGTCTTCGCCAAAAAATGTGTCCGTTATATGTACTTCTTAAAAAAAATGTCAAGTTTTAAGTTTAGCGCAAGAATTGAAAAACCATTTACGAGACAGTCATATAATTTAAGAACAAATGCACGTTATAGTATTATTACTAGGAATACTAATGCTAAGGACTTGAAGAAGGGTTATATTTCACTGAAAATATAACTTCTATCACAAAGAGATAATTTATTTCGTCATTTTTACGATTTGATTGTATCTATAAACAATTTACGAGCCACCAGTTACAAGTCACGAAACATAGCAAAATGGTCTTTAACCCATTTCTTTCCAGTTAATACAGTATTTTCGGATCAATTACGTCATATTTGAGTTATATATGATGTCCTAACATAGGATCGGACATTTTCTTGAACTTGGTTTCCAATATAGAAAAATAACACAGGGTAAGTGTTTTTATCATGTTTTATGGTGATTTTCATATTTATATCTGGATTATATTCGATAATTTTTGTATTAAAACACATTATATGAAACAAATAGATAGAGGAACATGAACTATAAATAATGTTTATTAAATAAATGCTTATTATATCTTGTGTCCTGTAAATGGTCATTTTGTCCTGTAAATGGTAACGTTTTGATGCAGCAATTATATACGTGTTAAAATATTTAACGTTTACAACAGATTTTTATGTCCCCCCACCACTATAGTGGGGGTCATATTGTTTTTGCCCTGTCTGTTGGTTTGTTTGTTTGTTTGCTCCACCTTACACATTTGCAATAACTTTTTCAATATTCAAGATAGCAACTTGATATTTGGCATGCATGTGTATCTCATGGAGCTGCACATTTTGAGTGGTGAAAGGTGAAGGTCAAGGTCATCCTTCAAGGTCAGAGGTCAAATATATGGGGCCAAAATTGCTCATTTTATGAATACGTTTGCAATATTGAAGATAGCAACTTGATATTTGGCATGCATGTGTATCTCATGGAGCTGCACATTTTAAGCGGTGAAAGGTCAAGGTTAAGGTCATTCTTCAAGGTCAAATATATGGGTCAAAATTGCTTATTTAATGTCACTTCTGCAATATTGAAGCTAGCAACTTGATATTTGACATGCATGTGTATCTCATGCACATTTTGAGTGGTGAATGGTCAAGGTCAAGGTCATCCTTCAAGGTCAAACGTCATGTATATTGGGACACAGTGTTTCACAAACACATTGCTTGTTTTATGTTTACATCTGCATGCATGTGATATTTTATGATAATACAATACAAATTGTCCATTATAATGTTAAAAATTGACGCATTTATAGCAATAATAAGAAAAATGAAAACTACATGATATCCTTTAATTATAGAATGGCTAAGTCGAAGGCCCAAAGAATGAAGGAGTATTGTGCAAGAAAGAAAGCTGAACTTGGTGATGCATGGCTCAAGCGAGAAAACCAGAGAATAAAGGGGTATTTTGTTCCAATATCAGAGCTAAGTGAAGAGAAACTAACACATAAACAATGATTAAACAAGAAGCACTGTGAAACATATCGAAAAAAGCTAAAGACAGTGGCGTGTGATGAAACTAAAAAGTCTGGAGAAAAAAATAAAAAAATGGATGCACTTGAAAATGAAAACGGTGTCTCTAGCAGTACTGTTATATCAAATATTCAACATGAACATTTAGTTGTTAGAATGAGATTTGATACACCAAAGGAGTCAAGTAGACAATTGCGCGGAAGAATACGTGTGTCAAGAGCCCTGGCAAAACAGTACAGAAAAAATGAAACATTACAGGATGAAAACAAATCATTTCAGAGAAAGCTAAACTCAGTGCGTAAACGGTTAAATAGATTGGAAAATAAGCAAAGGAATGCGCCATCAACACCAAGAAGTAAGTCAGACAAGCTATCGAGAGATGCTTGGTTAGAACCTAGACGTTTTCCCGAGATAAGACAAAAGGTGCTGTTTGCTGAATGTTTGAGTGAAGAAATCAAGGAAGCATAGAAAGTTAATAACCAAAATGTAGTAATGAGAATCGTATCAGGCAAGATCATAAAAAAATACAAAATGAAGAAAGCACTTGGCACAAGCACACTTCTTGATCGTAGGAAACTAAACAACTTATCAAAATCGGTTACACATGTGAACAAGCGCACAAGAAACCCAATGATCAATAGTAAAATAACAAAAGAAATACACGAATTCCTGTCAAGAGATGACAACTCAAGAGTGTTACCAGGTGAAGCAGATGCAATTAAAGTAGGAGCAGATTAAGTTCAGAAACGTGTACTGAATGATTACATGTATAATTTACACACAAAGTTTCTAGCTGAAACAAGTTACAAAGTCTCCCACAGTGCATTTTATAACAAGAAACCTAGATCGATTGCTCATGTTAACTTCTCATCAAGGAGCATTTGCCTATGCCAAAAGCACCAAAACTTTGCACTGAAGCTAAGATCCTTGAAGAATTATAAAGTGACATTAATAACGAGTCCTGATAAATTTATGGAAATCACACAGTGATGAAGAAGATGTTAATAAGATTTTGAGCAAAATACAGGAAAAAAGTGTGCGCTATCAAGAGTGGAAAAGAATGAAAATGAAAGATGGAAAACAAAAGATGAGAGTAGTTGACTTAGAACTGCCAACCGAAGAGTAAAAAGAAATGATGAAGAAAACACACACAGAATTTGCAAGTCACATACACAAAGTAATACAACAGTACAAAGGTGTTAAAGTAATGAAGCATAAGTTGCCAGCTAACCATGTCCTAGTCCAAATGGATTTTAGCAAAAACTACTGCTGTCAGAATATGGAAGAGGTACAAAGCGCGTATTGGAATGCTACAGCAATAACTCTTCATCCAACGGTTATGTATAAAAGAAACATAAACAACACTATTGAACACAAGAGTATAGTGTCAGAAATTCTTCAACATAAGGCTAGTATGGTATTGGCAATCGTTGAGAAAGTGATCGCAATTAATTAACTGCTAAGAAGTTTGTAGACGAGTTGGAGGCGATACATTTTTGGACTGACTCACCTACAAGTCAATATCGAAATAAGACAATTTTTAACTTTTTAAGCAATCTTGAAAAGTCACATGGCATTACTGGATCCTGGCATTTTTTCGAGAGTGGGCATGGAAAGGGTCTGTGTGATGGCATTGGGGATACAACAAAGCGTAATGCGGACAATACAATAAAGCAAGCAAAAGTAATAATACAAGAGGCGGATGATTTCTTCAAATGGGCCAGTGAAACCGATAGTCAAATTGAGTATGAGAAAATAGAGCAGGCAGAGATCATTCAAAGTCAGGAGAAGGTTGAGAAGGAAAATATGAATATAAAACCGATAAAAGGTACAATGAAGATCCATAGTGTTGTTGCAGCTTCCCCAGGAATTGTGAGAACAAGAGAAACAACTTGTGTGTGTGATAACTGTTTTAAGGAAAATGGTTTTGTTGAAAAAAAGCCAATGCCTATGGTTAGAACAAAACTTAACAAAACTAATACAAGAAATTTAAAACAGTGAAATACAAGTGAACATTGAAGATTAAGATGCTGATCAAGAGACAACTGTTTAACCTGAAACACTTGATGACAATGAAAATAACTCTGAATACCAGATCATTAATGAGAATCTGAAAAAGAACGCTGATAAGATATGGTTTAATAGAAACAATATATTGAAAGTGATTGAATCTCCTAAACCTACAGGAAGAGCACAACGGATCTTTAAGGTTAACGAAAACCTACTTGCACATATGTTAGAAAAAAATTTAAAGTTCGGACACAATGACCATTTACGGTACACAACAGTTTACATATGGCTCATGATTGTTGTAACCCTTGTTCACACAGTTACTGTTAAGATTGTTTGTACAAATGTTTTCTTTAAATATAATATGCTTTATAATCAGTTTATGCAGTTATCATTTAAAATAATTTGTGTTTACAATATTCCAATTGCAATCGTTGTACCAAGTGAACATTTTTATTAGATTCAACATAATTTTATAATTTGCTGCAGTATTAAAATCAACAAATTATAACGGAATACTCTTGTTTCTTTCATAGAGGTATAAAGAATGTTTGAACAAGTTGTTTTTAAAAATGTTAATAAGCGTGTTTTGAGATAAATGATGAATAGACATTTACGGGACACTTCTTAACCATTTACGAGTCCTCGGGGAAAATTCAAAATAATGTCATAATAACAATATGTTATATCAATTATTTTTGTACGATTTATTAACTTCTACTTTGATAAACAAAATGTATTATCTTGTTTTTGAATAGATTTGTTTCATTGTTTTATTTTGTTTAAGTTAAACAAGTTGTAATAAGAACATGTTTTACTTTCTGTTATATAGTTGACATTTCACCTGTGAATTCAGTAAAAAAAAATAAATTAAAATGTTAAAATAAACGAATACGCATTCAAATGTGTACTATTGTTCAGAAAATACATGGAAATTGAATATGATTAAAGTCTATTGATTTGTAGTTAAATTATAAAATCATGAGTCTTGTCCCGAAAATTACATACTATTTCTTTTACTGACTTTATTAAAACTCGAATTTTGAGTTAACTATCACAGATGTACTCATAAAAATTTGGATTTTAGTCACAAATATACAATGGATTCAAAAAATAAACGAACATAACAAATATTTAAAACTTTATTTTTCTCTAAAAATATTTTGTTAATGTCATTCTGAAGGCGGATCGATCCATATATGTTGCACCATTCAGATATATATCACAGTGATGTACCATTGAGATATTTATCACAGTGCTGTATTATTTAGATATCTATCACAGTGCAGCACAATTTTAATGTCTATTACAGCGGCACAATGCTGTCATCAATTGTTTAATTGCTTGTGCTCAAACGACTTGTTCTTGGTGTAAGTCAGGGAAAAATCATCTGTCACCTGCTTAAGTGAGAAAGAGCATGAGATAATTGATAATATATAATTTGCACAGCACTTGACAAATAAATTGATTCTTTTGTATTTTTTAAAATGAGACTTGCTTGTTCTGTTTGTGACATCAGCATAACTGAATGCACTACTGTTGGTGAATATCTGTTATGTTTGGAACATGAATGCCTTAATGCATCAAGGCAGTTCCGTAATTTTTTATGATTGATTCAATCGTCAAGAAAGATATTATAGATAGATCCAGCTATTCACAAAAATTATCATGTTCTTCCCTAGCTATTAACCAGTAAATATTTTCTGCCAAAAAATGATTAAGTGGCCAATCATATGTATATTTGTGTTGCTTTAAATTAATGTACATGTCACTAAGACAGCAATTATCCAGTCCATGTATTGTAAGCACCAGGACAAACATTTTAGAGGCGTGGCTATACATTTCTGTTTACAGGTTAATTACCGGTACTAAAGAATTAATATCTATAAATCTAATCCGGAAAACATGTCCATGTGCTCTTTTGTATTAAATAGTTTTATCGCTATAACATGATGCCTGATTTTGATGATTGTATAAGATTTCATACTAATTTAATGATTTTCATTTAAAGACAGGTCTATGGCTCACATGCCTCTGTTTCAGACTGACCATATGCAGCTTTGACTGTGATGGGAAGGAGCTGTCCAGAAAGTCCACAGATGTCAAGCACATCAGCCTGGGCAAAGATGAGGTATAATTCCACTAAGTTAGTAAGGCCACTCTTAAAATAGTAACTGAATGAACCTCAACATTTTCTGTCCTGTCCTGCATTTTGGTTTTGGTGTTGATAAATCTTTTCTGCCACTGCTTATATAGTGTTTAAAGGGTTGATGACTTGATATCATGTGATATCTGTTGTGTATTCAAAAAAATTCTGGATTACAATGGCCTATTTGTGTGATTTATTTCTATGATGCACAGGACATTGTTCAGACTTTTTGGGCATTGTTTAAATACAAATGTATATGATTTCAAAATATTATTGAAAATCGCCTATTTTAAGTTTATCTGTGTCGTGTTCTGATAAAACTGGGCATAATACATGTGCGTAAAGTGTCGTCCCAGATTAGCCTGTGCAGTCCGCACAGGCTAATCAGGGACGACACTTTCCGCCTAAACTTGATTTTCGGTAAGGAGGGACTTCCTTGAAACTAAAAATACCATAAAAGCGGAAAGTGTCGTCCCTGATTAGCCTGTGCGGACTGCACAGGCTAATCTGGGACGACACTTTACGCACATGAATAAAGCCCAGTTTACTCAGAACAAGACACATTTAATAAGAAATGTATCTGTACAAGCTTTTCTATTATAGCCATGCAAAAATGGATCCTAGGACATATACTGCCGAGTAGCTCCAGGCCAGCCTACTTATTTGCCCAGCCTGATCATGCACTTCTCTGTCCATTATTAAGTCCTGCAAGGTCTCCTGGTCTCATTAGAAAAGATTGCTAACCCTCATCTGAGTATATGGATGAAGAGGCATATCTGGAGATATATTTCTCAAATATGTCATAAGACCCATTTTCGCATGACTTGACTAATTTGTGGTCTTGTTATAGAGCTTTTTCACTCCTTCTCTCTGCTTCTTTCTACAGGAGGAGATAGCCCTAGTACTGGACTCTGATCAGAAGTTTCCAATCTCTGTGAGCATGAACGTGCTGTTGATAAGCCCTGGACAGGAACCACTCCCCGGCCTCAAATATCCCAACAGATAGACAGTATGTGGGGCAAACTGACAGCCATAGTAGGACACCATAATAAACCATTGGACCCTTTGCTGTAACAGAGTGGGGTTTACAAATGTAAGGCAGTTACTGGTAGAACTGGCCTTGCCAAACTTCATTTAACATAGAAAGGATAGGTGCTAAAGGACCATGATAGTAGCACTATTGACCTTGTCATTGTGCTGCTGTGGCTTATGGGAATAACAACTGTTCGGCTGCAACTGCTTTTGAGGAAGCCAAACCTTGTTTTAAAATACCCAAGATATGAGCTGCCTCATACCAAAATGGGTTTTATGCCATATGCACTAAGCATAGCTTCAGACTAGCCCGTGAAATTGCTCTACCCTGTTGACACTTTCCGCCTAAACAAGATTTTCGGTAAGAAGGGACTTCCTTTAAACAAAAAATACCATAAAAGCGGAAAGTGTCGTCCCTGATTAGCTTGTGTGGACTGCACATGCTAATCTGGGACAACAATTTACGCACATGCATTAAGCCCAATTTTCTCAGAAAAAGACACATTTGATAGGGGACAGGATAGCTCCTTATCAGACTGCACAATGTTCAGGCTGGTATTGAGCTACTATGGTCACATATATCACAACAACCATTTTTCATGATAAGGATCATTTAGTACAGTTATCAGCTGTTGATAATTGGTACAATTTCTTCCAGCTTTTTGTTTAAGTTTTTTCTTCATTTAAGCTATGTTAAATACAAAGGTAATGTGAGTTTTGATAACTCTTATTGATTCCTAATTTCCAGCAGTTTATGTGAAATTTTCAAATATTTTATGAACAGTTATGTAAATGATGTTCATGGTATATTGAGTAAGTTGCATTGTCACAATGTTTAAGTTGTTTTCAATATTTTAGATAGTAACAGAAGTGTTTTAGTGTGATTTTATTTAATTTTATTTAAAGCACCTATGTTCTTTAGGGTATTAAGTAAGCACTATAATTAGTGTGTTTTTATGTGTTTCTTACTAGATTTAGTTATTGTGAAAGGTATGGCAACTGTTCTCTCTGTCAATAAAAGTTATATTCACTTATTTTATTTTGATTTGAATATGTTTGATTTTCAACACGGTTAATAAACATGTTTGGAATGTAAATGGTGCTGCTTTATATTTAATACTTGATATATACATGCAAGTATGGCTTTGTTTATATATTTGTTCATTTCATGAATATCCAATCACATCACAAAGTGCAGTCTCATTAAACTGGTTTTACTGTGTCAGATTTTATTTGGTTGACTCCATTCTCTCTCCCAATTATGAAATGGATTAAATTGGACCATTTATTAATATAGAATATGCAACTAATTGGAAAATGGATTAAATGCTATGGTATGAAGTAAGAAATCACTAATTAAATCAGTTTGGTACCTGGGGCCGTATTCTAGTAGCTTCTTAAGTTTTCACTTAAGTTAAGAAATTTCTTAAATAAATTTCTTATGTTAAATTTGAAATGTAAAAAAACAAAACATGAGACGCTTATTAATTCTCTTTAAACAATTGCTTTTAGAGTTAAAGGAAGTTAACTTAATTTTAAATATATGAGAAAAAATACACAGAGTAAAGAAATGTATTAAGTGAAGCTACCAGAATTTAACTTAAGTGAAATCATATGTTTAAAGAAAAAATGGCGGAGATAAGAAAAAATATTGCGCAATATTTCAACTTATTTTTTATGCCCCCCTTCGAAGAAGAGGGGGTATATTGCTTTGCTCATGTCGGTCTGTCGGTCGGTCCGTCCACCAGGTGGTTGTCAGACGATAACTCAAGAACGCTTGGGCCTAGGATCATGAAACTTCATAGGTACATTGATCATGACTCGCAGATGACCCCTATTGATTTTGAGGTCACTAGGTCAAAGGTCAAGGTCACGGTGACCAGAAATAGTAAAATGGTTTTTGAATGATAACTCAAGAACGCATACACCTAGGATCATAAAACTTCATGGGTAGATTGATCATGACTTGCAGATGACCCCTATTGATTTTGAGGTCACTAGGTCAAAGGTCAAGGTCACGGTGACCCGAAATAGTAAAATGGTTTCCGGATGATAACTCAAGAACGCATATGCCTAGGATCATGAAACTTCATGGGTAGATTGATCATGACTCGCAGATGACCCCTATTGATTTTGAGATCACTAGGTCAAAGGTCAAGGTCACGGTGACCCGAAATAGTAAAAAGGTTTTCGGATGATAACTCAAGAACGCATACGCCTAGGATCATGAAACTTCATAGGTATATTGATCATGACTTGCAGATGACCCCTATTGATTTTGAGGTCACAAGGTCAAAGGTCAAGGTCACGGTGACCCGAAATAGTAAAATGATTTTCGGATGATAACTCAAGAACGCTTTTGCCTAGGATCATGACACTTCATATGTACATTGATCGTGACCCGCAGATGACCCCTATTGATTTTCAGGCCACTAGGTCAAAGGTCAAGGTCACAGTGACAAAAATCGTATTCACACAATGGCTGCCACTACAACGAACAGTCCATATGGGGGGCATGCATGTTTTACAAACAGCCCTTGTTTAACTTAAGAAGCTACTGGAATACGGCCCCAGGACAGTTTCTATTGTTGAAGATATAGTTTTAGACATCAGTAATACATTTGATTTGCTATATTGAACAATTTTCTATCATATCAAATAAGAGTAGGATATCAGTGATGGTTATTATGCCCCCCCTTCGAAGAAGAGGGGGTATATTGCTTTGCTGATGTCGGTCGGTCTGTCGGTCGGTCTGTCGGTCCGTCCACCAGGTGGTTGTCAGACGATAACTCAAGAATGCTTGGGCCTAGGATCATGAAACTTTATAGGTACATTGATCATGACTCGCAGATGACCCCTATTGATTTTGAGGTCACTAGGTCAAAGGTCAAGGTCACGGTGACCCGAAATAGTAAAATGGTTTTTGAATGATAACTCAAGAACGAATACGCCTAGGATCATGAAACTTCATGGGTAGATTGATCATGACTCGCAGATGACCCCTATTGATTTTGAGGTCACTAGGTCAAAGGTCAAGGTCATGGTGACCCGAAATAGTAAAATGGTTTCCGAATGATAACTCAAGAATGCATACGCCTAGGATCATGAAACTTCATGGGTAGATTGATCATGACTTGCGGATGACCCCTATTGATTTTGAGGTCACTAAGACAAAGGTCAAGGTCACGGTGACCCAAATAGTAAAATGGTTTTCGGATGATAACTCAAGAACGCATATGCCTAGGATCATGAAACTTCATAGGTAGATTGATCATGACTCACAGATGACCCCTAAAGATTTTGAGGTCACAAGGTCAAAGGTCAAGGTCACGGTGACCCGAAATAGTAAAATGATTTTCGGATGATAACTCAAGAACGCTTTTGCCTAGGATCATGACACTTCATACGTACATTGATCGTGACTCGCAGATGACCCCTATTGATTTTCAGGTCACTAGGTCAAAGGTCAAGGTCACAGTGACAAAAAACGTATTCACACAATGGCTGCCACTACAACGGACAGCCCATATGGGGGGCATGCATGTTTTACAAACAGCCCTTGTTTATTGTATATTTTGTCCAATAACAACAATACTGCCAATGTCTTTAAGATACATCGGTGGGTATTTGTTCAAGATTTGACAAGTCTCAATACATTTCTTGTACTTTTCGCCTTTTATTGCGGATATGACCTTGTACCTAGGGACTGGTTTCAGTGTGAGCCACTTGGCATGCTTGTCACTTCTGCAATGTTATTTCAAAATCCTAAAATTGACTGTTGAACATTATATTAGATGTTGACACAAGACCTACTAAACATGACCATATGAAACAGTGGGGGAACATTGACTAAAACATGACTATATGAAACAGTGGGGGAACTTTGACTAAAACATGACCATATGAAACAGTAGCGGAACATTGACTAAGACATTACCATATGGAACAGTGGGGAAAATTTGACTAAGACATTACCATATGAAACAGTGGGGAAAATTTGACTAAGACATGACCATATGAAACAGTGGGGAAAATTTGACTAAGACATGACCATATGAAACAGAAACGGAACTTTGACTAAGACATGACCATATGAAACAGTTGGGGAACTTTGACTAAAACATGACCATATGAAACAGTGGGTAACTTTGACTAAGACATGACCATATGGCACAGTGGGGAACTTAGACTAAGACATGACCATATGAAACAGTTGGGAAACTTTGACTAAAATATGAGTATATGGAACAGTAGGGAAAATTTGACTAAGACATGACCACATGAAACAGTAGGGGAACTTTGACTAAGACATGACCATATGAAACAGTGGGGGAACTTTGACTAAAACAAGACCATATGGAACAGTGGGGGAACTTTGACTAAGATATGACCATATGGAACAGTGGGGGAACTTTGACTAAGACATGACCATATGAAACAGTAGGGGAACTTTGACTAAAACATGACCATATGGAACAGTGGGGGGAAATTTGACTAAGACATCTCTATATGAAACAGTATGGGAACTTTGACTGAGACATGACCATATGGAACAGTAGGGGAACTTTGACTAAGACATGACCATATGGAATAGTGGGGGAACTTTGACTATGACATGACCATATCAAACAGTAGGGGAACTTTGAGTAAGACATGACCATATGGAACAGTAGGGGAACTTTGACTAAGACATGACCATATGGAACAGTGGGGGAACTTTGACTAAGACATGTCCATATGGAACAGTGGGGGAAATTTGACTAAGGCATGACCATATGAAACCGTAGGAGAACTTTGACTAAGACATGACCATATGGAACAGTAGGGGAACTTTGACTAAAACATGACCATATGGAACAGTGGTGGAAATTTGACTAAAACATGACCATATGAAACAGTAAGGGAACTTTGACTAAGACATGACCATATGGAACAGTAGGGGAACTTTGACTAAAACATGACCATATAGAACAGTGGGGGAACTTTGACGAAGACATGACCATATGAAACAGTAGGGGAACTTTGACTTAGACATGACCATATGGAACAGTAGGGGAACTCTGACTAAGACGACCATATGGAACAGTGGGGGAACTTTGACTAAGACATGACCATATGTAACAGTAAGGGAACTTTGACTAAAACATGGCCATATGGAACAGTGGGGGAACTTTGACGAAGACATGACCATTTGAAACATTGGGGAAAATTTGACTAAGACATGACCATATGAAACAGTAGGGGAACTTTGACTAAGACATGACCATATGAACAGTGGGGGAACTTTGACTAAAACATGACCATATGACAAACAACAACAACATAACCTTTATTAAGCTCAAATCACAAATATAGTGACACATGAGTATACAGTGACAATGCATCTTTTACAAAGAGTTATTAACAATTGTGACATGGTGTTAAACTTTACATAGAAAATAGTAAAGAGAAAGAGAAGTGGAGATGAAAAAGGATATGAGACATACATTTGAATTGAGTGGGGGAATGATGATGTTGACCTGAGAAATAAACATTTTTTTGCCTTTGGCCTGAATAACCTGTTTGTTTACATGGATTACTGATACAGACTATAGTTATGGTTTTTCCATTCGGTTCTATTTAAAACCCGGTGAATTTGATTGGTTAATTTATTTTTTGTCTGCAGCCCTTCGCTGATCTGTGTGTAAACCCTGGAATTAGGTCAGAAATGTGCGTTTTGTTTGTGTTTTCACTGTTTCCTCTGTAGAATAATCGTGGAGAGTGTTTCATTTATAGATCGCATATTAACTAAACTTTCAAAAGTGACGTATACATTTACATTTTGTAGACCGAAATTGTCTGTTAATGTAATTCTACTTGGGATTAATTGGTGTGTAATGTGTAATTAATTGGTATGAAACAGTAGCGGAACTTTGACTTAGACATGGCCATATGAAACAGTGGCGGAACTTTGACTAAGACATGACCATATGGAACAGTGGGGGAACTTTGACTAAGACATGACCATATGAAACAATAGGGAACTTTGACTAAGACATGACCATATGAAACAGTAGCGGAACTTTGACTAAGACATGACCATATGAAACAGTGGGGGAACGTCGACTAAGACATGACCATATGAAACAGTAGGGGAACTTTGACTAAAACATGTACATGAAACAGAAGGGGAACTTTCACACAACTAGGGCACCTATCATCAATGAGTCTTAAAAGCTAAATATTTCAAATATCAGCATTGTCGAATGATGCGACATTGTCTTGCTTTTTTAACACTCAAACAATGTAGTATAGAAAATTCAATAAACTGGTAATTATATTTGCATAGTTCTGGGAAAACTTGACTAAATGCATGTGCGTAAAGTGTCGTCCCAAGATTAGACTGTGCAGTCGGAACAGGCTTATTCGCGATTAAACTTTCCGCTTAGACTGGACTTTCGTTCAGAAGAGAATTTATTAACGCGAAAAAAAAACATAGAAGCGAAAATGTGTCGTCCCTGATTGGCCAGATTCGACTGCACAGGCTAATCTGGGACGAGTCTTAACGGCCATGCATGAAACCCCTTGTTTTCCAGAGCGAGGCTTATTAATGTGTTTGTGAATATGCGGCCATGCACATGTCGTATCAAACTACCATATTTATTAATACGTTCTGGCAGATAAATATACAAACAACATTAAAAACAACTTTTTTCTGTGTCTGTCATCTATACTAGAATCACAATTAGTTCTAATCAATAAATCGTAAAAAAACTTTTCCGAATTGATAGTCATGTTCGTTTTTTGTATCATTTAAAGTAGCTAATCATAATATCGTTCTTCTACAGTCAAATGAACGTTTCAACATGTTCAGTTAACAAATTGACAGGACTATTGACTTTCAATAGTATGGAAGCGACAATAAATACACTATTTAATGCCTGACAACAGAGATTGTGGTTTGTAATTGGGACTCAGTTATTTCCCGTTGGGAAACATTAATCAAGTTGACGGTAATGTTAGCATTTCAAAAAACTTGTTAAATATTAAAGATATCATTGAAGAACACTAATTAATCACTTGTGCAATCTCTTCGTTCTAGTTATTTCGATACGGCTAAATAGGTCTTAAGTTTTCCTTATATCTAAAATGTGTCGCGTTCTCAGAAAAAATGGGCATAACACATTTGCGAAAAGTGTCGTCCCAGAAAAGCCTGTGCAGTCCGCACAGGCTAATCAGGGACGACATGTTCCGCGTAAACAAGATTTTCGGTAAGAAGAGACTTGCTTTAAACAAAAATACCATAAAGTGGAAAGAGTCGTCCCTGATTAGCCTGTGCGGACTGCACAGGCTAATCTGGGACGAAACTTTACGCACATGCATTATGCCCATTTTTTTTCAGAACGCGACACAAATATATTGTAATTCGGAAACACTGTGACATGTCGTTGAAACAATGGCCAGCAAACAGATGTTAATGCATATGTTTTAAAGCTTTTGTGCGATACATTGAAACGGGGTGTTTTATCTGTGCGGGTGAAATACACCGAAGTGTACTAGAATATAGCGACCAATATCGACTAAATGTGTGCTTCCTCTAACTAAAGTTCGACGATGTCCGTAAATATTTAAAGTAACAGAAAAAGTAGCGTAAGACGAAGGGAAAGTGAATTAAAATATAAATTGACGTTTTTCTATTATAATATCTATTAGCTCAATTTATTAATACCGATGTCATAAACATTGTATAAATATACTTTTGATATTTTTTTTATCTAATTACGTTTCCAACTGGCACAATCTCCACGCAGATTGGTCGTTCCTGGCTCTCACATACAATCTCTGCTATCACAAGAAAATCCTACCAGGTTTGGTTCATAATTAAAAAATAATAATTACCTAAATTAAAAGTGGCAAAAATAACAACGGTAAAATTATTGTACCGCGTGGCTAGGCTATCATCACGTGATTGGTTATGACCTCTCAGTAGTAAACTCAGCTAGTTGGTATATATTTTATTAACCTTAATTTAAACAAATCGGCATTCTCATTTAAATTAATGTCTCATTTGAAAACACCAGCGCATTTGCAAAAGAAAATGACAAAATGACAACATTTATTTTTCGAGGAAATTCGATCTTCCTTAATCCTTCGGAAACTGGAATCGCTCTCTGATTTATATAAACGGTTGTTTGAAGCAATTTCCATTAAAAAAAATTCACTGACTCGTCAATCAACGAAATTCGGTTAAAGGCGTTCGTTCGTTTGACAATCGTGAAAACGACGCCATGGGCAAAAGAATCTGAAAACAATACCAAAACATCTTCAAAGATGTTTTATTATATTTTGATTGGAAGATATCCCACTATCGGTCTGTAATTACATAGTTTGTCTCTGTTGACATTCCTTTCAATCTCTAACTACATATAATGTCTCTGTACATATTCCACTTTCGGTCGGTAACAACATAGTTTATCTCTGTTAACATTCCTTTCAATCTGTAACTACATACAATGTCTCTGTAGATATTCCACTATCGGTTGGTAACTACATAGTTTGTCTCTGTTCACATTCCTTTCAATCTGTAACTACATACAATGTCTCTTTTGATATTCCACTATCGGTTGATAACTACAAAGTTTGTCTCTGTTGACATTCCTTTCAATCTGTAACTACATATAATGTCTCTGTTGATATTCCACTATCGGTCGGTAACTACATAGTTTGTATCTGTTGACATCTTTCAATCTGTAACTACATAGAATGTCTCTGTACATATTCCACTATCGGTCGGTAACTACATAGTTTGTCTCTGTTGACATTCTGTTCAATCTGTAACTACATATAATGTCTCTGTAGATATTCCACTATCAGTCGGTAACTACAAAGTTTGTCTCTGTTGACATTCCTTTCAATCTGTAACTACATATAATGTCTCTGTAGATATTCCGCTATCGGTTGGTAACTACAAAGTTTGTCTCTGTTGACATTCTTTTCAATCTGTAACTGCATACAATGTCTCTGTAGATATTCCACTATCGGTCGATAACAACAAAGTTTGTCCCTGTTGACATTGCTTTCAATCTGTAACTACATATAATGTCTCTGTAGATATTCCACTATCGGTCGGTAACTACAAAGTTTGTCTCTATTGACATTATTTTCAATCTGTAACTACATACAATATCTCTGTAGATATTCCACTCTCGGTCGATAACTACAAAGTTTGTCACTGTTGACATTCCTTTCAATCTGTAACTACATATAATATATCTGTACATATTCCACTATCGGTCGGTAACTACATAGTTTGTCTCTGTTGACATTCCTTTCAATCTGTAACGACATAAAATATCTCTGTAGATATTCCACTATCAGGCGGTAACTACTTTGTTTGTCTCGGTGTACCTTTTTCAATCTGTAACTATGTACAATATCTCTGTACATATTGCACTATCGGTCGGTTACTAAAGTTTGTCTCTGTTGACATTCTTTTCAACCTGTAACTACATACAATGTCTCTGTTGATTTTCCACTATCGGTCGATAACTACAAAGTTTGTCTCTGTTGACATTCCTTTCAATCTGTAACTACATATAATGTCTCTGTAGATATTCCACTATCAGTCGATAACTACAACGTTTGTCTCTATTGACATTCCTTTCAATCTGTAACTACAAATAATGTCTCTGTAGATATTCCACTATCAGTCGGTAACTACAAAGTTGGTCTCTGTTGGCATTCCTTTCAATCTGTAACTACATATAATGTCTCTGTAAATATTCCACTATCAGTCGGTAACTACAAAGTTGGTCTCTGTTGGCATTCCTTTCAATCTGTAACTACATATAATGTCTCTGTAGATATTCCACTATCGGTCGGTAACTACAAAGTTCGTCTCTGTTGACATTCTGTTCAATCTGTAACTACATATAATGTCTCTGTAGATATTTCACTATCGGTCGATAACTACAACGTTTGTCTCTGTTGACATTCCTTTCAATCTGTTACTACATATAATGTCTCTGCAGAAATTCCACTATCGGTCGGTAACTACAAAGTTTGTCTCTGTTGACATTCTTTTCAATCTGTAACTACATACAATGTCTCTGTAGATATTCCCTTATCGGTCGATAACTACAAAGTTTGTCTCTTTTGACATTCTTTTCAATCTGTAACTACATATGATGTTTTGTAGATATTCCACTATCGGTCGATAACTCCAAAGTTTGTCTCTGTTGACATTCCTTTCAAACTGTAACTACATATAATATCTCTATACATATTCCACTATCGGTCGGAATCTACATAGTTTGTCTCTGTTCACATTCCTTTCAATCTGTAACTACATAAATGTCTCTGTACATATTCCACTATCGATCGGTAACAACGTAGTTTGTCTCTGTTGACATTCCTTTCAATATGTAACTACATTCAATATCACTGTAGATAATCCACTATCAGGCGGTAACCACTTTGTGTGTCTCTGTGTACCTTTTTCAATCTGTAACTTCATAAATGTCTCTGTAGATATTCCACTATCGGTCGGTAACTTCAAAGTTTGTCTCTGTTGACATTCTGTTCAATCTGTAACTGCATACAATGTCTCTGTAGATATTCCACTATCGGTCGATAACTACATAGTTTGTCTCTGTTAACATTCCTTTCAATCTGTAACTACATATAATGTCTCTGTAGATATTCCACTATCAGTCGGTCACTACATAGATTGTCTCTGTTGACATTCCTTTCAATCTGTAACTACATATTATGTTTCTGTAGATATTCCACTATCGGTCAGTAACTACGTAGTTTGTCTTTGTTGACATTCCTTTCAATCTGTAACTACATACAATGTCTCTGTAGATATTCCACTATCAGTCGGTAACTACAAAGTTTGTCTCTGTTGACATTCCTTTCAATCTGTAACTACATATTATGTCTCTGTAGATATTCCACTATCAGTCGGTAACTACAAAGTTTGTCTCTGTTAACATTCCTTTCAATCTGTAACTAAATATAAAGTCTCTGTAGATATTCCACTATCAGTCGGTAACTACATAGTTTGTCTTTATTGACATTCCTTTCAATCTGTAACTACATATAATGTCTCTGTAGATATTCCACTATCAGACGGTAACTACATAGTTGGTCTCTGTTGACATTCCTTTCAATCTGTAACTACATATAATGTATCTGTAGATATTCCACTATTGGTCGATAACTACAAAATTGTCTCTGTTAACATTCTGTTCAATCTGTAACTGCATACAATGTCTCTGTAGATATTCCACTATCGGTCGATATCTACATAGTTTGTCTCTGTTAACATTCCTTTCAATCTGTAACTACATATAATGTCTCTGTAGATATTCCACTATCGGTTGGTAACTACATAGATTGTCTCTGTTGACATTCCTTTCAAACTGTAACTACGTATTATGTCTCTGTAGATATTCCATTATCAGTCGGTAACTACAAAGTTTGCCTCTGTTAACATTCCTTTCAATCTGTAACTACATATAATGTCTCTGTAGATATTCCACTATCGGTTGGTAACTACATAGTTTGTCTCTGTTTACATTCCTTTCAATCTGTAACTACATATAATGTCTCTGTAGATATTCCACTATCGGTCGGTAACTACAAAGTTTGTCTCTGTTGACATTCCTTTCAATATGTAACTACATACAATGTCTCTGTAGATATTCCATTATCAGTCGGTACTTACAAAGTTTGTCGCCGTTGACATTCCTTTCAATCTGTAACTACATATAATGTCTCTGTAGATATTCCACTATCAGTCGGTAACTACAAAGTTTGTCTCTATTGACATTCCTTTCAATCTGTAACTACATATTATGTCTCTGTAGAT
Organism: Dreissena polymorpha; assembly: GCF_020536995.1. Taxonomy (NCBI): domain Eukaryota; kingdom Metazoa; phylum Mollusca; class Bivalvia; order Myida; family Dreissenidae; genus Dreissena; species Dreissena polymorpha. The sequence continues at coordinate 22,150,572 of NC_068356.1, read as the reverse complement.
ATTTAACTATCAGTCGGTAACTACATAGTTTGTCTCTGTTCACATTCCTTTCAATCTGTTACTACATATTATGTCTCTGTAGATATTCCACTATTTGTCGGTAACTACAAAGTTTGTCTCTATTGACATTCCTTTCAATCTGTAACTACATATAATGTCTCTGTAGATATTCCACTATCGGTCGATAACTACAAAGTTTGTCTCTGTTCACATTCCTTCCAATCTGTAACTTCATATAATGTCTCTGTAGATATTCCACTATCGGTCGGTATCTACATAGTGTGTCGCTGTTTACATTCCTTTCCATTTGAAACTACATATAATTTCTCTGTAGATATTCCACTATCAGTCGGTAACTAAATAGTTTGTCTCTGTTGACATACCTTTCAATCTGTAACTACATATAATGTCTCTGTAGATATTCCAATATCAGGTGGTAACTACATAGTTGGTCTCTGTCGACTTTCCATTCAATCTGTAACTACATATACTGTCTCTATAGATATTCCACTATCGGTCGATAACTACAATGTTTGTCTCTGTTGACATTCCTTTCAATCTGTAACTACATATAATGTCTCTGTCGATATTCCACTATCGGTCGGTAACAATATAGTTTGTCTCTGTTGACATTCCTTTCAATCTGTAACTACATACAATGTCTCTGTAGATATTCCTCTATCAGTCGGTAACTACATAGTTTGTCTCTGTTGACATTCCTTTCAATCTGTAACTACATATAATGTCTCTGTAGATATTCCACTATCGGTCGGTAACTACATAGTTTGTATCTGTCGACATTCCTTTCAATCTGTAACTACATACAATGTCTCTGTAGATATTCCACTATCGGTCGGTAACTACATAGTTTGTCTCTGTTGACATTCCTTTCAATCTGTAACGACATAAAATATCTCTGTAGATATTCCACTATCAGGCGGTAACTACTTTGTTTGTCTCGGTGTACCCTTTTCAATCTGTAACTATGTACAATATCTCTGTACATATTGCACTATCGGTCGGTTACTAAAGTTTGTCTCTGTTGACATTCTTTTCAACCTGTAACTACATACAATGTCTCTGTTGATTTTCCACTATCGGTCGATAACTACAAAGTTTGTCTCTGTTGACATTCCTTTCAATCTGTAACTACATATAATGTCTCTGTAGATATTCCACTATCAGTCGATAACTACAACGTTTGTCTCTATTGACATTCCTTTCAATCTGTAACTACAAATAATGTCTCTGTAGATATTCCACTATCAGTCGGTAACTACATACTTTGTCTCTGTTCACATTCCTTTCAATCTGTAACTACATATAATGTCTATGTAGATATTCCACTATCGGTCGGTAACTACAAAGTTTGTCTCTGTTTACATTCCTTTCAATCTGTAACTACATATAATGTCTCTGTAGATATTCCACTATCAGTCGGTAACTACAAAGTTCGTCTCTGTTGACTTTCTGTTCAATCTGTAACTACATATAATGTCTCTGTAGATATTTCACTATCGGTCGATAACTACAACGTTTGTCTCTGTTGACATTCCTTTCAATCTGTTACTACATATAATGTCTCTGCAGAAATTCCACAATCGGTCGGTAACTACAAAGTTTGTCTCTGTTGACATTCTTTTCAATCTGTAACTACATACAATGTCTCTGTAGATATTTCCTTATCGGTCGATAACTACAAAGTTTGTCTCTGTTGACATTCTTTTCAATCTGTAACTACATATGATGTTTTGTAGATATTCCACTATCGGTCGATAACTCCAAAGTTTGTCTCTGTTGACATTCCTTTCAATCTGTAACTACATATAATATCTCTATACATATTCCACTATCGGTCGGAATCTACATAGTTTGTCTCTGTTCACATTCCTTTCAATCTGTAACTACATAAATGTCTCTGTACATATTCCACTATCGATCGGTAACAACGTAGTTTGTCTCTGTTGACATTCCTTTCAATATGTAACTACATTCAATATCACTGTAGATAATCCACTATCAGGCGGTAACCACTTTGTGTGTCTCTGTGTACCTTTTTCAATCTGTAACTTCATAAATGTCTCTGTAGATATTCCACTATCGGTCGGTAACTTCAAAGTTTGTCTCTGTTGACATTCTGTTCAATCTGTAACTGCATACAATGTCTCTGTAGATATTCCACTATCGGTCGATAACTACATAGTTTGTTTCTGTTAACATTCCTTTCAATCTGTAACTACATATAATGTCTCTGTAGATATTCCACTATCGGTCGATAACCACACATGTTGTCTCTGTTGACATTCCTTTCAATCTGTAACTACATATAATGTCTCTGTAGATATTCCACTATCAGTCGGTCACTACATAGTTTGTCTCTGTTGACATTCCTTTCAATCTGTAACTACATATTATGTTTCTGTAGATATTCCACTATCGGTCAGTAACTACGTAGTTTGTCTTTGTTGACATTCCTTTCAATCTGTAACTACATACAATGTCTCTGTAGATATTCCACTATCAGTCGGTAACTACAAAGTTTGTCTCTGTTGACATTCCTTTCAATCTGTAACTACATATTATGTCTCTGTAGATATTCCACTATCAGTCGGTAACTACAAAGTTTGTCTCTGTTAACATTCCTTTCAATCTGTAACTAAATATAAAGTCTCTGTAGATATTCCACTATCAGTCGGTAACTACATAGTTTGTCTTTATTGACATTCCTTTCAATCTGTAACTACATATAATGTCTCTGTAGATATTCCACTATCAGACGGTAACTACAAAGTTTGTCTCTGTTGACATTCCTTTCAATCTGTAACTACATATAATGTATCTGTAGATATTCCACTATTGATCGATAACTACAAAATTGTCTCTGTTAACATTCTGTTCAATCTGTAACTGCATACAATGTCTCTGTAGATATTCCACTATCGGTCGATAACTACATAGTTTGTCTCTGTTAACATTCCTTTCAATCTGTAACTACATATAATGTCTCTGTAGATATTCCACTATCAGGCGATCACTACATAGTTTGTCTCTGTTGACATTCCTTTCAATCTGTAACTACATATTATGTCTCTGTAGATATTCCACTATCAGACGGTAACTACATAGTTGGTCTCTGTTGACATTCCTTTCAATCTGTAACTACATATAATGTATCTGTAGATATTCCACTATCGGTCGATAACTACAAAATTGTCTCTGTTAACATTCTGTTCAGTCTGTAACTGCATACAATGTCTCTGTAGATATTCCACTATCGGTCGATATCTACATAGTTTGTCTCTGTTAACATTCCTTTCAATCTGTAACTACATATAATGTCTCTGTAGATATTCCACTATCAGTCGGTCACTACATAGTTTGTCTCTGTTGACATTCCTTTCAAACTGTAACTACATATTATGTCTCTGTAGATATTCCATTATCAGTCGGTAACTACAAAGTTTGCCTCTGTTAACATTCCTTACAATCTGTAACTACATATAATGTCTCTGTAGATATTCCACTATCGGTTGGTAACTACATAGTTTGTCTCTGTTTACATTTCTTTCAATCTGTAACTACATATAATGTCTCTGTAGATATTCCACTATCGGTCGGTAACTACAAAGTTTGTCTCTGTTGACATTCCTTTCAATATGTAACTACATACAATGTCTCTGTAGATATTCCATTATCAGTCGGTACTTACAAAGTTTGTCGCCGTTGACATTCCTTTCAATCTGTAACTACATATAATGTCTCTGTAGATATTCCACTATCAGTCGGTAACTACAAAGTTTGTCTCTATTGACATTCCTTTCAATCTGTAACTACATATTATGTCTCTGTAGATATTTAACTATCAGTCGGTAACTACATAGTTTGTCTCTGTTCACATTCCTTTCAATCTGTTACTACATATAATGTCTCTGTAGATATTCCACTATTTGTCGGTAACTACAAAGTTTGTCTCTATTGACATTCCTTTCAATCTGTAACTACATATAATGTCTCTGTAGATATTCCACTATCGGTCGATAACTACAAAGTTTGTCTCTGTTCACATTCCTTCCAATCTGTAACTTCATATAATGTCTCTGTAGATATTCCACTATCGGTCGGTATCTACATAGTGTGTCGCTGTTTACATTCCTTTCCATCTGTAACTACATATAATTTCTCTGTAGATATTCCACTATCAGTCGGTAACTACATAGTTTGTCTCTGTTGACATACCTTTCAATCTGTAACTACATATAATGTCTCTGTAGATATTCCAATATCAGGTGGTAACTACATAGTTGGTCTCTGTCGACTTTCCATTCAATCTGTAACTACATATACTGTCTCTATAGATATTCCACTATCGGTCGATAACTACAATGTTTGTCTCTGTTGACATTCCTTTCAATCTGTAACTACATATAATGTCTCTGTCGATATTCCACTATCGGTCGGTAACTACATAGTTTGTCTCTGTTGACATTCCTTTCAATCTGTAACTACATATAATGTCTCTGTAGATATTCCACTATCGGTCGGTAACTACATAGTTTGTATCTGTCGACATTCCTTTCAATCTGTAACTACATACAATGTCTCTGTAGATATTCCATTATCAGTCGGTAACTACATAGTTTGTCTCTGCTTCATTCCTTTCAATCTGTCACTATATACAATATCTCTGTAGATATTCCACTATCAGTCGGTAACTACATAGTTTGTCTCTGTTGACATTCCTTTCAATCTGTAACTACATACAATGTCTCTGTAGATATTCCACTATCAGTCGGTAACTACATAGTTTGTCTCTGCTACATTCCTTTCAATCTGTCACTATATACAATATCTCTGTAGATATTCCACTATCAGTCGGTAACTACATAGTTTGTATCTGTCGACATTCCTTTCAATCTGTAACTACATACAATGTCTCTGTAGATATTCCACTATCAGTCGGTAACTACATATCCTCGAGTGCCCAATTTCGACGCATACAAGCAGTTTGTTGAAGTTTTGTTGCTCAATATAGGGATTTATGTAATAAATTTTGTTATTTCATTACACATGTACCTTTTATTTACACATTTTAAATTCAATTGATTGTGTAATGAACAAAATTTCGTTGAAAAACGAAATGACCCAAGTCTATGTAACGGCGGCCATATCTGTTGAGAGTGCCCTAAAACGACGCATCTGATTGGTTACATGATTTCAATGTAAATATCACTCCTGTGGAGACTGAATGCATAAAATATTAACTCATGGTTGTTGTACTTAAATTTGTAATTGCTGTAAAAGTAATATGAAACTGAAATTAATTAAATCAATTAAGATTTTTAATTGTGTGATGTCATACTGTCTGGCAGTGGTTTTAATAGGGGCCTGTGTCAGCAACCCTGTCATAAGCTGTGTTTATGGAAGATATGTGAATATAACCTGTACTTCTTTTGTGGAACCTGCACTTATAATAAATAAGATGAAAGTTAGTTATAAACATAATATGCAATTACCAACATAAACACTTGCTACATATAGTTAAAATTGCATTACAGCATAACCAAAAACATATCCGGACTTCAAATCAACGTTTACGCGAACACCTTTTTCGGCGTAAGCTGAATAAGCCAGCTTTTCACCCTGACTTGACCTTTGTAAGTGTCCAATAATACTCAAATAAAATTTCCCGCGGCTAGGTACGAATGAATACACTTCATTTATTCCATTGGCTGATTTGAGTATAACACCAGAACATTGGAAACATATCCGCGTCTTTGTTACACTGTTTTACTGCATGAAACAATTTTATCTCTAATGAAAAGGCCCAATAGATAGAACAGTTTTACAATCAATTTTCGACATAAATACAGTTTGTGCGTTCACCTTTTATTTTCAGAGAATTACCAGCGCAAAAGCGTTTAACTAAAGGCTATGTTGTCATATTTAGTACTTACTTGCATTGCATTTCAACCCGCGAGGTTTCGGGTCAATACGCGGTCATTTTGTGAAAGTCAGAGTTTATATACAGTTCATCACCGGAGTTCGCAAAAGGGGTTGCGATCATTGTGTCTTACTGACAATAACGTAGTGACTGTAATGCATTGCATTCCAATCCGCAAGGTATCAAGGTCAGTTTGCGGTCAGTTGCAGAAATCTTTATATAAACGCCGTCTCGTAAACTTTGTGCACTTGAAGTCTGTTTTGATCAGAAAGATACTAAATAAAGATATTCGGCGATATTATTGTGGTATGTCAATCATCGATTTTTAATATGGTTTCAAAATTTGCATGATAAGGACCAATTTTGATAAAATTAATTAGAAATATTTATCCATTTAGACCAGTTTATTAAGCATGACCACAATAATTCGCTATACTATAATTATGCAATTAAATAAGATTCGAGTATTGCCGGCTGACCTATATGCACTCGTTTATTTTCATGTTTCTTGTGTTTTTCTATTCTGTAAATATAGATATCTGAGTAATAATATCACATAAAGCAAAATAAGCCACGAAATCTGGCGCAACACCCCGTAATTGATTTGCTTATGATGTAGCTAACAACTGCGCGGAAAAAAGGCATCCGCTACTTTTTATCTCATAGAGATAACTTTTGATCGTTCATAAACATCGACCACAATCAACGCCGTATATCTTTTTTAAAGATATTTCTTGTTTATAGTGAAAATAAATCTATTTATACGATGTTTTGTCAAATGGCAGTCACGTGACTTATGAATGAAATAGTGAACTTTTGCAGACGAAACCGATGCATTATTCCACGGTCTTATTAACAAAGACAATTGGGTGTAAAGTGTTCAAAAGTTTTGCATTAAGTAAAATACTAGTACATAAAAATCCATCAATTGCAAACCGATCAACCATATTTAACCTTTTAACCCGCTATTTTCCACATAATAAACAATAACTATAGTAAATTGTGCGTAGAGTACCATGTGCTATTGTATGACGTCAACGGATGTCGCTTATGTATCAAACAGAGGCAAAACAAAAATGCGTCGAATTAGAGCAGCGTCGATTCGGGTCCCTCAACGATAGTTTGTCTCTGTTCACATTCCTTTCAATCTGTAACTATATAATATATCTCTGTAGATATTCCACTTTCAGTCGGTAACTACATAGTTTGTCTCTGTTCACATTCCTTTCAATCTGTAACTACATACACTGTCTATGTAGATATTCCACTATCAGTCGGTAACTACATAGTTTGTCTCTGTTGACATTCCTTTCAATCTGTAACTACATATACTGTCTCTGTAGATATTCCACTATCAGTCGGTAACTACATAGTTTGTCTCTGTTGACATTCCTTTCAATCTGTAACTACATACACTGTCTATGTAGATATTCCACTATCAGTCGGTGACTACATAGTTTGTCTTTGTTTACATTCCTTTCAATCTGTAACTACATATACTGTCTCTCTACATATTCCACTATCAGGCGGTAACTACATTGTTTGTCTCTGTTTACCTTTGTTAATCGGTAACTACATACAATGTCTCTGTAAGTATTCCACTATTGGTCGGTAACTATATAGCATGTCTATGGTGACGCTCCTTTCAATCTATAACTACATACAATTTCTCTGTAGATATTCAACTATCAGACGGTAACTACTTAGTTTGTCTCTGTTGATTTCCCCAATCTGAGACGACACTTTACGCACATTGATTATGCCCAGTTTTCCCAGAACAATACTCGTATATTGAAAACGTTTCAGGAAAAAACACGCTAAATTTCGTATAGAAAAAGCTACACTTAATAACCAACAAATGATTTTTGTGAATGAGGGGCCCTACTCACATGTACGCATCATCGCATCAAACTCCCATACCGATATGTACTGGCAAATGAATATACAAACAGCATGAATACATGAATATACAAACAACCGTATAAACAAGTATTCACCGTGTCTGCTATCTATTTGAGAATCACATTTAGCTGTAGCATGCATGTGCGTAAAGTTTCATCACAAATTAGTCTGTGCATTCCGCATAGGCTTATCAGGGATGACACATTCCGTTTATATGGATTTTTTCTTTCAAATGAAGTCTCTTCTAAACGGAAAGCTAGGTTTTGCGACAAGTGGCGTCCCTGAATAGCTTCTGTGCACTGCACAGGCTAATCTGGGATGACACTTTACGCACATGGATTAAGCCCAGTTTTCACAGAACGAGGCTAAATAAAATTGTAAAGATGTTTCCGAATAACTAGTCATGTCCGTTTTCTGTAACATTTTGAGTGCATACAAATGACCGTATCAACATCTTAAATTAACAATTTGACAGGACTTTTCACGTTCAATAATATGGAAGCGATAATGAATACATTATTAAATGCCAGGCAACAGTTTTTGGGTTCCATTTCGAAATCGGTTATTTCCCGCGGGAATATGTCCACATTAATCAAGTTGACGATAGTATCAGCAATTCATAATTTTTTTAAATATTTTTTTTGAGACCGGAAACAGAACTTTTGTTTTCCGACTTCTTCTTTTTGGACTCGGGGAAACACAATCGCTATATTGTGCGCACAAGATAATCGGCAAATCACAGATAGTATCTTGTTCCTTCCATATAATCCGCGTCTGTGATTGGCCGATTATCTTGTGCGCACAATATAGCGATTGAGGGATCCCGAGTTCAACAACAAAAAATAACTCGGGAAAACAGAAAATTGCGTTTTCCCGACTTTTTTTGGAGCGGTGATGTCACCTTAGTGCTACCGTATTACGTATCCCAATCGTCTTGCAAAATGGTTTCTAAATAAGATCTGTATGAACTATATTTTTACCGAAACCTTTCGATGCGGAGAAAATTCAGCAGAACGTAAAACAACGACCATTTGAGTTTGTTATTAAACTGGAACATTTGTGTTGAAAATGATTTCTTACGCAGGTACGGGCAGTCATCTTGATTTCTATGTCTACTTTTTTTCTGTACTTCTTTACATAGTGTGTCTTACAGATTCTGCCACGCAGTGGTTCAACTTTCTGTCAATATAATTGTTGACAATATACGCGGTATACACCATCGATTATGCTTGACAATGTACCCCGGTATATCAAAACAAGATCGCACATTTATTCTTTTAAGGTAAGCTTATCATTGATATTTATCCTAACATGACTCATTGCTATTTACTTGGGAATGAAAGAACATATTGATTACTGAGCGTAGGATGGTTATGTCCATAACATAAAATACGTCAGTAACAACAGTTTAATTCGTGCAGAAAAAAAGGCATCGTTAAGAGTAATTAAACAAAAAGTGGCCAAATTTATTCATGTTAAATAGCTAAACTTTCCGGACTAATCGATGCACGGAACTTAGGGACGGCAATATGATATATTACTACGCCCTGGGACGCATTGTTTGAGTAGTGAAACATAGGTTGTGAACCATCTATAATCCAGTGTTTGTGAGTCGCGTGTCAGTTACAATGATTAATTAAATTACATGAAGCAAAACATTTCTGAGAATGGATTTCAGAACAAAACTTAACATGTAAAAAAAATGTTGAAAATCATTCAGGTCATTAATACTCGTACCTGTGTAAACTTATAATTTAGCTCCGCTCTGGGAAAACCGGGCTTAAAGCATGTGGGTGCCGTCCAAGATTAGCCTTTGGAGCCCGCACACGTCAAAGACGACACTTTGGAGCCCGCACACTAGTCAAAGACGACACTTTGGAGCCCGCACACTAGTCAAAGACGACACTTTGGAGCCCGCACACGTCAAAGACGACACTTTGGAGCCCGCACACTAGTCAAAGACGACACTTTGGAGCCCGCACACTAGTCAAAGACGACACTTTGGAGCCCGCACACTAGTCAAAGACGACACTTTGGAGCCCGCACACGTCAAAGACGCCACTTTGGAGCCCGCACACGTCAAAGACGACACTTTGGAGCCCGCACACTAGTCAAAGACGACACTTTGGAGCCCGCACACTAGTCAAAGACGACACTTTGGAGCCCGCACACTTGTCAAAGACGACACTTTGGAGCCCGCACACTAGTCAAAGACGACACTTTGGAGCCCGCACACTAGTCAAAGACGACACTTTGGAGCCCGCACAATTTGGAGCCCGCACACTAGTCAAAGACGACACTTTGGAGCCCGCACACTAGTCAAAGACGACACTTTGGAGCCCGCACACTGGTCAAAGACGACACTTTGGAGCCCGCACACTAGTCAAAGACGACACTTTGGAGCCCGCACACTAGTCACAGACGACACTTTGGAGCCCGCACACTAGTCAAAGACGACACTTTGGAGCCCGCACACTAGTCAAAGACGACACTTTGGAGCCCGCACACTAGTCACAGACGACACTTTGGAGCCCGCACACTAGTCAAAGCCGACACTTTGGAGCCCGCACACTAGTCAAAGACGACACTTTTTGCGTATAAGTGATTTCGTGCAGAAGAAAATTCCTTTAAACGAACTATTCCATAAAAGCAAAATATCGTCCCTGATATGAATTAAATTCTCATAACATGCTCACACGTCTCGGCAAATCAGCATACACCGTATTCAGACGAAAAACCGCGCAGGTGTGTTTGGCTGCGTCTGGATAGAGTTCTTAAAACCTTTGCAAGAAAGATGATATTATGTTGTGTTAAGTTGACATCATGCTGGGTTAATTTACCATTGTGTTGTGTTAGGGAAGCATTATGTTGGGTTAAATTGACATAATGTTTAGTAAAATTGCCTAAACCTAATACCAATTTCACTCAACAAAATGAATACTGAACTCAACATTATGTCAACTTAACCCAATGTAAAGCAAAGTTGACCCAACATTATGTCACCTGAAACCAACATTCTGTCAACTTAACCCAACATAATCTCAACTTCACCAAATAGTGTATTTTGAAGGTATTGCAAAGAAAGAACGTGCTATTGATATATATTTCCAATGAAATGACAAGAAACAAACATAGAACCCAGTACAAGACATGCAGCATGTGACATTTACATTGTACTTTCCGAGTAGACACGTCTTTCCAACACAACACGTTACGTGGGTCCCTAAAGCGGGACTACTGGATTTGGGGGCTCGAGGTGGCGGGGAAATGATTAACTGTCAACATATAAACGTATTTGTAAAACAATAATAATTGCGAGATCTTGGAAAACTATATTATGGGATGATATATGAGATAATAAAGATTAGTCGAAGGAAGTAAATCGATTGGAAACGTGTGCACAACTGTTTCACAACTGAAACCCGGAACCGAGATGACTTATCTGCAAGGGACACACTTTCCGCCTTAACTAGATTTTTTCCTAAGAAGAGACTCTTTAAACAGAAAATATCATAAAAGCGGAAAGTGTCGTCCTTGATTAGCCTGTGCGGACTGCACAGTCTAATCTGGGACGACACTTTACGCACATGCTTTAAACACCATTTTCACAGAACAAGACTCAAATAACCTCGCTCTGAGAAAACGGTACCTTATACATGTGCATTAAGTGACGTCCCTGCTTAGTATGTACAGTCCGCACAATATAATCAGAGACGACACTTTCAGCCCAAATTGTATTTTCGCTAAAAAAATACTTCCTGATCTACGAACAACACCATTAAAGCGGAAAGTGTCGTCCCTGAAATGCCTGTACGGATAGCAAATACTTATATGGGACAACACTTTAAGCACAAACAGTAAGCCCCGGTTTCACAGAGCGCGGCTCAAATATATTGCCTCTCTGAAATTGATACCGGGATGAAATCACATAATATAATAATATATATGTAATACAATAATATAATATAACATATATCGTTTCGCCGACTGATAATACAGACTGAAACACAGTTATTGTTTTCATGGACTATTCAATGAAAGCTGTTATGGCATAACATATCTTATTTATATATTTGAGTGAATTGGTGGTTTTCATCGTTAACTGTCAGACAGCAAATATGAAATACTGCGATAGCAGCCACATCTTTTGTCGTTGGTAAACAGACCGCGTCAGTGGCGTGATTGATCACCCGAATGCATTCTACACGGGACATGATCATAGAGCGCTAGTCAGCGGGTACGTATTGAAATATAATCGCCAATCGGTTAGAGATAAAATAGTTCCTGTCTAGTCCACAAATACATTTAGCGCTCTTGGATTCGAACATGTGTGTTTGTTTGTTGTTGTTGTTGTTGTTGATTTGTTTGCTTGTAATACATGAAGCATTTCTCTGTATATAAACAATATTGGTTTATTTACTCGCATACGTCCGTACAAAATTTAAAAGTTCATTTGATTTATTAAGTTTACATTTTAGGTAAACTTTTAGTAGAAATATTACCTGTCAATGAGAAGCAATCGGAATCTAACACAGAAGCTGTAACATTGTCTCGGAATAATGTCTACATATTTTCGATATTTTGACGAACGTCTTTGTATAATAAGTTTAATTTCCTTAAGTTGATTCAATCGTTAAAATACACGTTTTCGAAAAAGATATAATAAAGTAGTTACAATAACAGTATTGTTTGGTTAAAGGTCATTAAGTAACTCTATTAAACATAATTACAAACATAATCAACATCATCTGAATTTTAAATCGTAAGAGATAATTGAGATTGCGTCATATGGGAAATGTATGAATAAATAAAGAGTCATTACAAACAACAGATGAATTGCGATGAGTTATGCGTGTTTCTTTGGACTTGATTTAATCGTTTTTCAATTCCAGTTTTAATTAAAAGTATCCCAGTTGGCACACGTCTCATAAATATTATGTGTTGGTGGTAATTTAGAGCCCAGTTATTTAGCTCACGCTGCATTACGCTTGGTCAAGTTACACTTGTTTGTTTTATCTGCTTACCTTTAAAATACAAGATGTGTCGTGCAAAACTGGTCGTATGCCATATACGACCAGCGAAGCTCCAGAGCAGCCTGTGCAATCTCACATCCTGGTCTAGGGATACACTGGCCGCATATTGCACAAAACCTGTTTTCGCATGACGCGGCTCACATATTTTTATTTTGGGTTATTGCACAGCAAATTATGACTTCTTTATTTCCTTTACATAAATGCCTATGTGCACCGTGTTGTAATTTATGTACAATATTGAATTTTTAAGCTCTAAATTAACAAAACCAAAATGGTCATTTTCATCGTATATGTGCTCTTGTTATCGATGTCATATACTAGTATGCCAATTTAGCATCGTCCGTCTGTTAACTCAATTTGCTCGGTACTATGTCGACCTGACTTAATTTAATGAAAGAAACATTGATTTTCGTACTGTACTTGTGATGTTTCTAGAAAGAATGACATTTCATAAGCAAATAACAGCAACAACAATAACATACATTTGTAACTTAATATAAAAACTGCATTTCTGAGAACGAATGCTGCGATATGGTAGACAATTTGATGTCATTGTTTTAATGTTGCTGCAAAACAGCATCCTTTAACTCAAACTTTATTAAGGAATTTTGCTCGTTTCCTTCAATTCTTACGTAACATATCAAGCAAAGACATTAGAAAAAGATACAAGCATCCAGTAATTATAATGTGATATTCTATAACATATAAAAGCAATCGTGTGTACAATTATACATTCCACATTAAAAAAATAAATAAACAGATTACTATTGGGACACGTTGGTAATTGATGATATACAACTGACTGGGCTTGTAAACCTGGACGTCGTTATGGACTCTCAACAGCCCGCGCCATCGTGAATCGGAAAAAAACGTCTACCAATGTCGCCCACTGTGCTTGCGCATTTAGATACCAGAACAGGCTGTAAAAGGCAATATATGTGAATTGTTGTATCGAGTGAGAGGAATGATGGACAACTTTGTATTTTTTAATTTTGGAAATATGAATCTGCAACTCATACGCATATGTAAGTATTTATTTATAAATCAGTTGCAGTTGCCTGCTCTATACAATATTTGAGAATATTTAAAATTCGTTCAGAATAACCATTATTTAGTTTTTTCGAAGAGGCATTTAACTCTGGATTTTATTTTTGAGAAAATATAAACGTACAATACGCAACGTGCGTATTAAGTCTATCTAAATTTAACATAAATATAATTCCTTATACTTATTATTCTGTATATACTTTTTATTTTAGATATTTTATTTTTCATACTTTATACATTATGCAATAGATATATATATATATTGATATATAAATCTAACAATTAATAAATAAAATGTCATAACTTAAGTTTTATAGCATACTGGTTCGAATTACATGTTCTTGTAGACACAAATGCATTTAATCGTGTCTTTATACGAAGTATAATAATAAATGTATTATTATCAATAAACGTAACATATTTTAAAAAAGTTTTCAAAATTCATTCACGGCTTATTAGTTAGAAATGATTTTTTTGTCGCGAAGCATACACCATCGCTAGACCAGAATGTCCCTGCAAAGTGAACATGTCCCATCGAAAGTAATACATTTTAGTTAATGCATAACAATCCCACTAAATAAAACAAATAGATTCAGGTATAATGAAGATAAAATTGCAGACCGTTTCACAAAAAGCGTTACATTTAAAAGTTGTACTAACGTCGGGGCACATAGTTTTATTTAATTATGGGTTGAACTTTCTAAGATCAAGCTTAAAAACGCAAAGATATATCTTTGTTCATGGATATTAATGTCCGTTATAAGAAGCATGCTTCAAGCCTTGATATATACACATACGATGGCATTTCTTAATTTCATCAACACGCCTTACACCATTGTCGCATAACCACAGATCACCTTTGTTGAGACACGATACAGCGTAATATTTAAAAATATCTGTTGGAAATCTCGCCTTTATTACATACAATTATTTCAGTTCATATAATTTATACATAAATACAGTGACGACAATTTGGCGAAATAGGATGCATTTGTAAAAGAGAAAACAATACATGTAGAATAATACTTTTTCTTTTCAGATTTGATTGTGATTTTAGCAACCTTCAACAGTTTTATGTATGTGACATCAGCAGCACAGACAACGTCAGGTAATCATATCTCTAATGATTCATCCAATATGCGTAAGCGATGAAAGGATAAACACTGACACGACTTGATTGCAGTGAAAACGGCTGAATTGTCAGAAACGAAGAAGCTTGGTATTTTAATATTCGGTTATATTAACCTTTTCGATCCAGCTCCAGATCACCTGTCAACTATTTTACTCGAACAATAATTACCGGTATTCAATTTTCGTGGGGCCTGGCGCATTTCTCGCTTAACATTTTTTTATTACTTTTTTTCAATAGTTCGAAGAAAGTTTCAAGCGTTAAAATGAGAGCATATCTTGAATGCGTAGTTTTATAGTTTGTTAGAACAAGCAACGGAATTTCTTAATCGTATTTATCACATGGAACTTTTTTCAGTCCCATTCACGTTTTCAATTTAAATGTATAATAATATATATGTGCCAACGGACCCCGATTTGCTTTTCTGTAATTGAGTATATATACAGACCCATGCAGGGTGGCAGAATAAATTGTTATTACGATCGACTATATTTTGATTTGTGTTAAAAATTATTGTGCGATAAACAATGATATGAAAGTATAGTAAGAAACTTCAAATGCATTATCACAGCGCGTAGTCGTATTGCAAATGAAAAAAAAAGTGATTTTCGCAACTGAATCACATGTGTTGATTTATTAACTTCTTTTGTTATTTCCTCTACCGATTTATAAGGAGGGGAATATAGATTATTCCAGGTCCGTCCGTGTGTCCGCATGTCCGTCCGAATGCTCATCATGCGATAACTAAACGGCTCTTAAGCTGGGTTGATGAATAGAGAATAGCAGGTTACTGCCTGATCTTTTTGTAATATATCAGGCAAGGCTTAGAATAATATAACGGCGAGGCTTGCGTTATTTTATTCGTGCCGAGCCTGATATATTACAGCATGATCAGGCAGTAACATGTTTTTCTGTTCATCATACCTCTAAATCACTAAAAACTGCAGTTTTAGCGGGAAATAATTTGACTTTTGTCGTTTGATGTGTTCATAATGACGGCATGAGCACGCGCGCTTAATATTTGTATAAAATGATATTTGCTGTTTGTGTTGCATTTTGTGTTTAAAATTTATTACATCTTGGTATCAAATTGTTTGTTTAGTTGAATCCGATTCGATTTTACTAAAATGATTACTTTATAGTTGATTCCGAGTAATATGACCATCCACACATGACTGATATAAGAAATTCCTGTTGACCATGATATCAGGCAGATATCAATGCGGTGGTATGGTGAAGCTTAATAATTATGTTGATAGATTAACATAATGGGGAATATCCACAATGTTTTATTTTTCCGCGGACAAAAAGAGTGGTTGTTACGGAATTAATAAACAACTAAAGTCCGGATCCTGCGATGAAAATTTATGGGACAGCAGAGTGCAATATGGGTACTATGCACGTTTTCTCTTTTTTTTTGTCACACAAAAGTTGTCTCTTCCATGGTTACAGATGCTATGCTAAAAGCAATCATGAACTCTGGATCATGAATTACGTCAAAAGGTGCGTTTGCTACATTAATGAAACTTGGAACATGGGTAAGGGCATATTGGGAAACATGCTTGTTATTTCAGTTTTGTCCGTATGTCAGTCCGTCCGGCCGTCTGTCTGTCTGTCCGGTTTGTCCATCCTAAAAATGTGGACACTGCAAATACTCACTAGGTTATGAGGTGCGTTAATTATACTAAGTATAATGATTAATGAAGATATGGGTAATATGCACTTTATTTCATTTATTTCGTAAGACAAAGGTTTTGGTCGCCATGGTTATATATCCTACAGTTACTAGTATAGAAATAATTAAAGAAGTCTCGATCCTGCAATAACTAAAACAGTCCGTAAGCATCATTAATGAAACTTGGCATGTAGACAGAGGGCTTTATGGGGCCAAAAAAAATAGGTCCGTTTCCGGTCTCCTCGGAAAAAAAACAGGGTCGGTAGGTAGGGATTTTTTTTTTGTCTTTCGGGTACCAGAATGGAAGACTACTAGAGCTTATAAGAAAGTCAAAACGTTTAAAACAAGTACAAAAAATAGTTTTTTCGGCACCCCAATAAAAAGTTAAGGGTCGGCGCCGATTCGGGAGACACGGTCGGGCGACCGGAAACCGACCTATTTTTTTGGCCTGGGCAATAGACAATGATTTCATTTGTGTCCGTCTTTCCGTCCGTCAGGTTAGTCCATACGAAATCATTCTGTATCCTGCGATAACAAAAAAGTCCTGAGCTAGGTTGATTGAACTCATTATGTGGATAGAGGACCATATGGAAAAGTTTAACGTTATTTCAGAGTTTTCACTATATCAATTTTTCGGTTGCTATGATTACAATATTTTTATCTTACTTGGTATTTAATAAACTTTAACATTTGATAAAATTATAAAAGCGATCCTTATTGTAGTAAATGACATTTAAAGCAACGTTGATATTATCAAACTCTTGAACGGTGTGAGTTTGTTGTTCACGGGCTCATACATACGGAACCCAGACACGAGACGTTCATTCAGATTTAGAGTTAAGGGGGTATTGTGTATAACTTTTCCTTTCCAACCTAACGCAGGACCCACGTGTGCCGATCCGCCGGTGATTGCGAACGGAACATACACACCTGCTGCCGGCCCGTATACCGACGGTGCTTCTGTATCATACCTGTGCGACACTGGTTGGGAGCCAGACGGAGTCTCCGGCCTCCCGTTGAATTGCACTTCCGGGGCGTGGGACGGCACGCCACCCAACTGTAAAAGTAAGGTTATATAATTACAGATTTACAAATTCAACACAATCCAATACATGGCACCTCATTATCAGCTTAATCGACCTCCTATTGACCTCCAAGAGGTGATAATGACTGTGAGGAGTTTTTACTACCTCATCTGTATTATGATTAATATTTCAGGCGCTTTTTATAACGAGAGCGCCGATGGCGTTAAAAGCATAGGTGCAAGATACAGGGAAGAATGGCGTCACGTGGTATAATGTAGTTCGATATCGCCATCCGCGAATTTCTCAAATCAATAATTTCAAACAATTACCGACTATTTAAATAGATAATCTTTCCATTTACATCAGTGTTTGAAACGCTTATGAAAAATAATTACCCAAGCCTTTCAAAATTTAAGCACGGACAGATCTGTATAGAACTATTGTTTTCACAAATGAAAATAGACGCTACCCTATTCGTCTGCGTCAAGAATTTGTCGTAAAACTTGTGGTAAGCGTTAGATGCAGACGTGCACAACAGATTGAGTTCTGAATACAGATTTCTGAATGCAGATTTTTATA
The DNA here is from genome assembly GCF_020536995.1 of Dreissena polymorpha. Taxonomy (NCBI): domain Eukaryota; kingdom Metazoa; phylum Mollusca; class Bivalvia; order Myida; family Dreissenidae; genus Dreissena; species Dreissena polymorpha. The sequence continues at coordinate 22,132,241 of NC_068356.1, read as the reverse complement.
GAAACTCCTCACAGCAGTTACTTCCCTTGCTTCGCCCGGTCAGTATAAGGGAGGCCACTGCGTAGGAGATTGAGATTTATAGTGCAGATAGAATTGTTTTACGAACGAAATTTGTTTTAGGTTATAAGAAGATTTTTTGACATAAAACGGTCTTAGAAAAATTCACTAAAAACGGTGTCAGCAATATTCTTGGAAGAAAACGTTAGAAAAACGTTTCCAAAAAAAAAATTGTAAGAATGACCATATACTAAATTAAATAGATATTTCGTCTGATTTTTGATCAGGTAAGGCTTCATAAAGGGTAACCAATCGATGTGGATTTTTGAAATGTGGTATATACCATAAGCATAGGTGCGTAAACGCACCTATGCTAAAAATCATGTTAAGAGTTCAGCGATACAGTTCAGACTTGAACATACATTTTCAAACATTCAACGTTGAAGTGTGGCAATAATATTTTCCTTGAATGACTTAATTATGGGATTTTACAAAATAACAATATTTCATATGAGGCCAATGTCATACTCTTGAGTCCAATGTTTGCAAAACAGAGTCTACATGTATAACAAGTGTGTCGTCCACTCTCTTACAGTAACATCTTTTATTCAGTGATGGATATTAAAGAAACTGTAACAATAGCACCAATGTAAACCTATCCTAGATGGTTGCATTGAAGAAACAGATGGTAATCTTCAAAGAAAAGTCGTTATGTCAGCTCAAATTCGGTCAACAACTGTCGTTATAGGTATGCTCTCACATACACCTCTGCAACGGGCTCAGCAGCCATTAGAACAAGAACCTTGTTCAAACCGAACAAACGCATTCAAAGTATATGTAATTGGAACTTTAGGAAAAAATGCATTAAACAATGAAATAGCAATTTTAAATTTACGATACATCGGCTAGAAATGTACACATTCAGGAGTGACTTAAAGCGCTGCTTCGACAGAAAACGTGTAATTACATATAGGAGACAGTAAGCTATGTTTCATTGATCGAACACATGAGGGTACTTTATAATACTTATCCGAACCATTTTCTTTAACGCTCTAGAGAATAATAATTATCAAGTCTACATGCTGAACTATTTTGACTTTGTACAGAAACCAAATGGTCCGTATGAATAATGTTCAAGATCCTTCAACTACTTAGTACTTATCATCAAAAATAAGGCAATACAACAGTTATTTGATCACATTTTAACCTGCCTGCCTGCCTGTCTGCCTGTCTGCCTGCCTGTCTGCCTGCCTGCCTGCCTGCCTCCCTCCCTCCCTCCCTCCCTCCCTCCCTGCCTCCCTCCCTCCCTCCCTCCCTCCCTCCCTCCCTCCCTCCCTCCCTCCCTCCCTCCCCTCCCTCCCTCCCTCCCTCCCTCCCTCCCTCCCTCCCTCCCTCCCTCCCTCCCTCCCTCCCTCCCTCCCTCCCTCCCTCCCTCCCTCCCTCCCTCCCTCCCTCCCTCCCTCCCTCCCTCCCTCCCTCCCTCCCTCCCTCCCTCCCTCCCTCCCTCCCTCCCTCCCTACCCACATACCCACCTACCCTCCTACCCACCTACCCACCTACCCACCTACCCACCTACCCACCTACCCACCTACCCACCTACCTACCTACCTACCTACCTACCTACCTACCTACCTACCTACCTACCTACCTACCTACCTACCTACCTACGTACCTACGTACCTACGTACCTACGTACCTACGTACCTACGTACCTACGTACCTACGTACCTACGTACCTACGTACCTACGTACCTGCCTACCTGCCTACCTGCCTACCTGCCTACCTGCCTACCTGCTACCTGCCTGTCTGCCTGCCTGACTGCCTGTCTGTCTGTCTGCCTGCCTGCCTGCCTACCTGCCTACCTGCCTGCCTGTCTGCCTGCCTGCCTGCCTACCTACCTTCAACCCGCCCATCCGCCCGCCGCCCGTCCGTCCGTCCATCCATCCATCCATCAATCCATCTCTCCATCTCTCCATCCATTCATCCATCCATCCATCCATCCATCCATCCACACATGCATCCATTCATCCATCCATCCACCCATGCATCCATCCGTCTATGCATCCATCCATGCATGCATCAATCCATGCATCCATCCATGCATCCATCCATGCATCCAACCATACATCTATCCATACATCAATCCATACATCCATCAACCCATTTATCCGTCCATCCATCCATGCATCCATCCATGCATCCATCCTTGCATCCATCCATGCATCCATCCATCCATGCATCCATCCATGCATCCATCCATCCATGCATCCATCCATGCATCTATCCATGCATCCATACATGCATCCATCCATGCATCCATGCATCCATCCATCCATCCATGCACCCATCCATCCATGCATCCATCCGTCCATGCATCCACCCATGCATCCACCCATCCATGCATGCATCCGTTCATGCATCCATGCATGCAGATATGCATGCATGAATCCACCCATCCATGCATGCATGCATCCATCCATCCATGCATCCATGCATGCACGCATGCATCCATGCATGCATCTATCCATCTTTCCATCCATCCATCTATCCACCAACCCACCCACCCCTAAAAACAGTAAAGACTAAATATTTACAATTTATTTTCACATTATCATAATCAAGTGTGCATATTCACATCGGCGCATTTATATATGTATTGTTTTGTTTGCGAGTATGCTTACACCGATATTGATAAAATGCAAAGTAAGTCTGATCAGGCATGTTAACACAACAAATGTTGTATACACATAACAAACTAAACAAGATCATGTTCAAAGACATCGACTTCAAATTATGAAATCCGAAAGCTATTTAAGATGCTTACTTAAAATACTCCAAGGAAACGTACAGCGAACACGGGCTGCAAGGTCCTGTTGCCTGGTATTAATCATTGCCACATTGCTCGGCGTTGTCATCATTTAAATGACATTTTCCTCATTTGTTTAATTCAAATGTTAAGTAGTTATTTTCGCCTACTGGTTATACGTCCAAGCGGGTTAATAATACAAAACAGTCTTGAAATGGGTAAAAACTGGTCAAATACAAAGACCATTGAAATTGTGAACATTCACCATTTATGCAAACTGTTCCGCCGATGTATTATTTCGAGACTTTTGAAGATGCTCCCAAGGATACGTTCAACTCTTCTTGGAATGAATTCAACGTGAATGAGCAAGCAACTCCACGGCAAAAAGTTTGTAAAATTATTGGTGAATACACATGGAAACACAGTATTGATACAGACAACAATACATATTAGTGTTTTAATATACAGTGAATACATATCGTAACAACCACATAATAATTTGGTGGAAAAATCTTTTTAATGTGAATATCATTAACAATGTGATATGGTTTAAATGGTTTGCTGGTTGAACATATAATTTATACTTTCCAAATCTTTGACATTAACTAGAAGATTCGTTTAGGGCATATTTAAATAAACACGTGAAAAAATATATAATTATCTCCGATAGCATAAGCTGAGCAGACTTGTGAACTTGAACTGTGCGATGGGAGGAATTTAGCAGTCTTTCAAGCTTACTTATCACATCGTACTCTATCGTGCCCAGCAAAGGATGTTATATTTTCTCGGAGTAAATTGACATGTTCACGTACCAAGCTCTCAATTGTCGTTTGAGATTCCGGCTGATGTATTGTATCGTCCGTACATTCCGTAGTTTTGCTCTTTGTCTTTTTAATACGTGTACTCATATGGAATATGATACAATAATGCTATATAATAAGAAAGTATTAATTATCATACAGTATATAAGTATTAAGCTTTTGCATGATTATCCATTTGACTCTTATGTCTATTTCGTTATCTTATATGAAAGTATTGAGAAAAAAGGTAAACGTAATCCTCTATACATGTCGCATGAAACAACTATATGTATATCGTTGGTTGAAATGTCAACGTAACAATCGTGTAAAAGGCTTTATATGTAACAACCTTTAAAAAGGTACATATATTCTGTGTAATTTATTCAGATTATGTGTGTTTCCCGTTTCTGTGTCCCTTGACAGTCAGTGCGGGCGTCCGTGTCCATTGGACAAGTTTGTAATAATCGGCTTCATTTAAATAATTGATTCTCATACTTAATATCCCCATGGCCTATACACATAAATGCACTACAAAATGATATATGTTCCGGCTTACAGCGGTGCAGTGCGCAGCTGAGAGCGTCCTCCATGCCGTTCTTAGCCCCAGTCTGGCAAGCTTTGATTATGACTCCAAAGTCAACTACATCTGCGTGACAGGATATGAGCTCAAAGATGGAGATTTAGAGAGGACATGTCAGGCAGACAAGACGTGGTCAGGGCTCACTCCCAACTGCTCTAGTACGAACGTTTCCCTTGTTTTGTTTTTAATTTAATAGCATTTTCGCAGATAATCGTTTCTAACGACTAGGCAAATGATGGCATTCACTCCCTGCATCTGCTTAGCTGTGCGTTTGTCTGTTCGTCTTTAAAATTAAACTAACTCAAAGAGTACATACAATTACATTGACTCCTGTTTTTGTTTTCATTGATGATGTTACATAATTGGCGGAACACAATAACGTACACAGTTGCATTTTAGTTTTTATTGCGATTTATTTTTGTTAACTAAACTCTAAAACACCGTTATCAAATGTTCGTAATATTCAATATCCAAGCAAGGCCTGATGGCCTTGTCCGCAACAACAAGTAGGTATGGACTATCTGGTCGCTTGTCTTACGTGCACTGACTTATTTATTGAATACAAATAGTGACCGCGTGAATACCCAATGAAACACCAGACGCTAGTAGATTATAACATGAAAAGCCCAGTCTAATTAAGTAAAGGTTGTCGACATTACACCGATTTTGACAGTACATCGAGAAGTCGTCTTGGTAAATTATTGAATAACTTGTAATGAGGCCACACCATCCATTTGTTGATTTTGTAAACATACGGCCACACCATAAAATTGTTCTGTTTTTGTAAATAAATAATTTTTCACATGTTCAATAGATATGATTATTACGTCACAATGATATTAAATGAACTTGGGTATAATTATAAATTATGTGAGGATTATGCACGTTTTTGTTTTATTCTCCAGAGGGCAAGGATGTGGTAAAAATAGAACAGCACTTAATATCGTTATTGCTCAAAGAGTATATAAGATATTGCCATGTAATAATAAAAGAGTATATAACATATTATAATGAAACTTGGTACACACATTTGGCTCTATGTTGTCAACTTGTCTGTCCATCTGTCGGTCCTTTAATACTTAATTACAATAAATAAATAACTCACAAGATACGATATTGCAAGTAAGTAAACATATTAATACTAGTAGCGAGGACATGTAGTGCGGTCACTACTTTTTCAGCACGTGTTCTCAATTACTGTAGTTCGCATGCTCATTATTGTTTACCTATGTTTTCTCTTATCCTATATGTTTTTTTTTCTCCAAATATTTGCGCATTTTATAACTTATAAAGAATAAAGTGCCTGACAAGTATTGTTCAAGTCGTTGAACACGCATGTTGTAACTACCAGTATTCACAATTAACGTGGTTTATTATAACACAGTAGTCAAGCAAAGTTTAAGATATTTTAATGTTATTGCAATTGTTCAACCATCAACAATAATACCTTCTACATAGATCGTTATTTTTCATTCGACCCTAAGTTATATTTTATCTTTCTTTTATTTTTTTCTTATATAACACAATCATCTTTGGTTCACATATTGCATAATGCCTGTTCAAATATGTGAAACACATGGGGATAATCGCAAGGTCGTTCTTACAGGTCAATGGTTTTAAACATGCATACACTATTATTGGGCTTGAGACAATAAACTTAAAATAAAAGTAACGATTCAAGTCGTACTTCATCGTCAATCGTTTAAGACCCCGTTTCGTGCTCGCCGCATATTTCATATTCCTTTTGAAGGATTTTCAGATATCTTGCTTAAAATTGGAATGTTTAAGAATCATTAACTTCTCGGTAACGTTTAATAAAAATTTGTTAGGATGCCGAATGCTATAACACTAGAAAATATTGCGGAAAAGATATTCAAAATGTCGCAATACAGTTCTAATATGCTTAATGATGATTGCTCATTGTAGATCTCGAACCAAGCCAGGAAATGTGTGTTAAGCAAGCACATATACATGTACTTGAAAAATTTGTTTCCTGCCTCCCCCCCTCTCTTAAAAACTCCACTTTGGACTGTCGCTTTAACGACCACATTGTCGCGTGTTTTGTTTCCAGTAAAGAGTTGCGACAAGGTAGATGTCGCTCACGCGTCTGTAATCCCAGACCAGCCTAGGTACGATTACAACAAAACGATCACGTACACATGCGACCGCGCCTCCAACCACATTTCCGGCGACCTCGTGCGCATGTGTGATGACACGCCTCAGTGGACTGGCATGAAGCCAACATGCACGCGTATGTGGATACGTTTCGTATACAACTAAGTATTTGATATGATTTGATATCGGCAACACTTCCAATATAATATATGAATTATAACATGTGTATACTTGTGATTTGTATGTATTTTGGAAATAATGTATTTTATAATAAATTAATTTAGAGTGTTTTCGTAAAATAATTATGTCATATTATTACAAATCCAACAATACAACAATAACGTTTATGAAAATTTAGCATGTATGTACTTATAAAATGTCTAATTAACAAACAACGTGTTTATTACACACACACGATATGTCTTTCCTCACAGTTTACACGCACGGTATCTCCTTTTGCTCTAGTTTTCGCCTGTTTGCCTCCAAACAACGTCTCATTCGGCACTTTCTCGCCTGTGGAGATCGTCCATCTGTTTGACACGAACGTTACCTACACATGCACAGCCGGGTATTACATCAGCGCCGGCGATCACGCCATCACATGTCAAACCGACGGATCTTGGTCCGGAACCATACCAACGTGCACACGTGAGTACAGAGGGTTTCCAACATTTGAACTCATACGATACCCGGTATTGATGTTTTATATTTCACGACCGTTAATCACTGGCGCAACCTCTTTTTGGAAATGCATTAAAAACAAGCCGATGATACTATCGAGGTGGCGGAATGCTCCAGGAACAAAAAGTACAGAAAATAAGAGGTATAGTAGGTTGTTCACACATGTTTTAACTAGGTTTTAAAAAAATTGAGCAATGTAGCGCAATTCATTGAATTAATCGACACATGTACAGCAAAATACAATCAAAGCACATTTTGGAAACGTGAGGACTTTTTACGTTGTGCTATGGTTGAATTCTAATTTTCCGAAACGAATTTGCGCCGATGATAGACAGCCGTTATGTCAGTTGCAAATTGTGATCTCTAATTATAAGATGAATAGGAAGTACCGGGATATTGATTTGTATTTGTAGTCAATAAAAAGAAACGCAGCGTTGGTTTTTGTCATGCAGAATACAGCATTCAACTCCCAGTCATACTGGATTGGCACCAGTTAAAAGGCCACATGAGTCAACTTGTGTTGAACGCCGATAGTCGTAGTAAAGGCGCCGATGTGTTTTTCTTAAAGAAATTAAATACCGCACACCGGGATTCGGCTGTGTTTTCCTTGCGTGTTCACAGCGTCCTCTCCACTTTATTAACGTTTCCATTGCGTCCACTTGGCATTACTGTGGGATATGAACGTCTTTATCATACATTTTTTTGCGTGTCTTATGCAAGTTTACTTCACTGTTGGCGCTTGCACTAAACTGCATTACGACCAAGAACGTAACTGGGTTGTATGAACTTTATAGTAATGCAGATGGGTCGCCGCAAAATCTCAGGGAGTATATGAACTAATTTCATCTGCGTTTTCACTGCGTCCTTACTACAAATGTATAACGTCAACCTAATTTTTGCGCGTTCAATCTAGTTTAGGTTGCCTTAATTGCGTTTTCATGGCGATAGAACTGCGTTCTAGCCATACGTTCTTACAAACACCAACGGCGTCCTCGGCGATCCTAGCGTGTAATTGATTGCTAAAAGAACACACTACGAACGCCAGTTGAGTGTGACGGGGATATAATTATGGTTGCTTAACATCTACTGCTTTATTAATGAACATCGCTGATTTTTATTTTATTACAGAATACATTACCAAGTCAATATTTTTATAATCTAAATCATTCCCGATTAACTTCAAATAAAACAACTTGAGGTCATGCTTATTAACAAATACAAAATATGTGTTTATTTACAGATACAATAAACGTGTTTGTTAATTGTTTTTCATAATTAGTTTTTGTAATCTCTTTTATGCACAGAGTTAATATTGCTTTTAAATACAAATAAAATTTGACTGTGATCCCTTTAGTGGTGCAATGCCCAACAGAAGTAGTTGTGAACGCCACCTTCACACCCAATCAGGCAAAACTCGACTACAACAACGTTGTAACGTACACGTGTGACCTTGCTTACAACCACACGGACGGTGACTTGCAGCGCACGTGCCAAGAAAACTTCACGTGGACCGGAAATACGCCGGTCTGCACGCGTATGTTTATGGTTATATGGTTATATTTAAATATTTGACGAACTCTGGATTAAAACTGAATGTGGTAAAATTAATGAAGTTAGAATTCGAATATAAGTGCGAAAGATATCATAAGGATTTAACTCATAAATGCATGAAAATATATGAAGATAATAAAGCGTTTGTAGTAATTATACAAATTTTGGTCATGTGAAGTGTGAAGACGTATTGCAAATGGTATCGAATGATGGCAGTTAACGGAAATATGTGTAGAAATACACAATATGTACGATGAAACCTGATATTTTGTTTCATTATATCAAAGATATGAAACGATGTCTATTTGAAATCTACAAGGTTGTTATGAATAAGTTGAAGTCGTATATTTTGTTTTGTTTGTTTTTGAATAAAATTAATTTATATTTAAATGTTGCCATATTCTCAATAATACTAGTCTGTGTAAAAAAGTGTGATAAAAAGCTTACAATGTAACAGTTTTGAGCCGATTTTCGAACAAGCGTCAACATTTAAAGTAGCTTTAATGTTCTTACATTTAGGAGCAGCTTGTATACAAGAGAATTCCACATTTATGACGACGACCCCGAACAATATTGTCCACGACTTCGGCGTCAATGTGACATACGAATGCGTCATGGGATACAATTATACTTCCGGTGAGATCACACGCACCTGCCTGACTAATGGTTTGTGGACTGGATCGCTTCCGGCATGTACAAGTAAGCGTGTTCGATTCTTAATAGCAGAACATATTGTTGAATTTTACAGAGGGGGTAATCTCGTGGCTGTCAAGATGGCGACGTCCATGCCGAGGCAGGTATTTTCCGCCGTTGTATACCCTATATTGCTTGTATTTATTTTTAAATGCCGTTTACTTTTCAGACTTATCAGCGAGAAAGTCACTAGCGTCTATTGCGTATAAATATTCGCTGTATATCTCGACTATACTCGCTGCGAAAATTCTTAGCCGGATGACCTAATTACAGCTCCACTAAGAGACAATTCGCGTGGAGTAAAGTCGAGATATAAACCGACATTTAACTGATAGGCTGAAAGATGAGCGTCATAAAAAAGTAATATAGGGCATAACACGGTGAACAATAACTGTCTATGCATCGACGTCGCCATCTTGTCAATCACGTGATTACCCTCTGTTATAAGCAATAACAAAAATATGATTTTGATAAAAGTATATTTTATTGTTTATTAAGTATTGCATGTAACAACAATAATGTCCATCTTATTTTAAGATACATTATTATAGACCATTTACTGTTATTGTATACCATGTGCCATGTTCTAGCATTGGTTTATGTGTGTGCAGTGTGTTAGACGCTTTTGCATTGGTTAAGGTGTGTAGTGTATTGTACGCTATTGCGTGCAGTGTGTTGTTATTGCACTGGTTAAGGTATGTGCAGTGTGTTGTGCTATATTGCACTGGTTAAGGTATGTGCAGTGTGTTTTTGTTCGCAAGGCTCAGCTGGCATGCTCCCCCCACCTCACTCACAGTAACGGCGTTAAGTCCGCCATACAGAAGTAAAGTGTTTGCACGCAAATGCTGGTATCTGTATTCACAGTTTTTCTACACGTGTGATTCATGTTTGCGCATGTTTATTCCTATATTTGCAATTAACACCTTGCATTTTTACCAGACAATTTCAGAAAATTGTGTTCATATAAATTACGCACTTTATGTTCTTCTTTTTCCACTGTATATACTGACTATATAACGTTACTTGATATTGTTTTAGAATTCAATCATTAAAACAATTCCGTAACCTCCTCTTGCATGCTATTTCTACAGTTATAACATGCCCAGTGTCACCCGCACCCGATAACGCAGTTATCCTCCCCGACGAACCGAATGTGAACTATAATTCATGCATTAGATATGAGTGTAATTTGGGTTATACATGAAGCAGTGGAAACGCTGTGCGCTCATGCATGGAACATGCGATTTTTACAGGCAGTGAAGCAAGTTGCACAAGTAACGCATAGCCCTTTTTCTGTAGCAAATACATGTTGTAAATTTGCGTGTTTGTACAAGTAGAAAAATGCAATGATTTCCTTTTAGATATAAAGAAAGATGCATTGTTGCAGTAAGCATTTTAAATCTATGGTTTTGGATCTAACGTCGGTTGAATGAAGGGGGTTATGTATTAAAAACCCACCATACCTTATCTGGTAGGAAAGGTTTCAGCTAACTTGGACGATGTGAAGCATATTAAAGACGAGTTACGTGTGCGGATCAAAATTGTCTCTAGTTCCGTTATCAAAACTCACGATGGTGTCCAAAATAAAAGTGTTCAGATGAAGGTAAACTGTCAACAACTTATTATTGGGAATTTATCTTTAGGAAATTTTTATTAGGTAGACTTATCAATGTAATCACTTTGTTCAAACCGGGCGTTCATTCAGATAAATTGTGTAGTCATTTTCACTGTTGGTCATAACATGGTAAACAGTCAAAGAATCGCCGTTTTTTTCTCTCCAAAATATTGTCCAGCACAGACAGGATTGTAAACTAACGTGTCACAAAGTAATAAAATTCAGACAACGTCTTTTGAGTTAATATCAATGTCTCACTTCAATGTTTACGATGCAGTATTTGTTCTGAACAATCATACATGGAGGAATATGTTAAGATACAAGAAAGCAATTGATGCGAAGCATCAAAGGGGCGAAATTTAACAGTTAATTTTGCAGCACGATGAAAACAATTTGGCATGATAATATCTCCTGGACAAAACACTTTTAGTTTTGTTCTCATTGTTCAAGTGTTATTTAAAATAATGAATGTGTAACAAGCTGACACGAATACACATGTAATGATGGCAGTTCAAGAATAAGTAACCGATCTCCAAATCGACTGCATTAGGGCAAATACAGAAAGATTAGTAAATAAAGGACTCCCAACTGCTGATATGCAACACTTGCATTGCGGACGGTATTGTTGTTATTTTGTCAGAGGGTAATGTTTCAAAAACGCTATATTTTTACGGAAGTGTGAACCGGGGAGGCGGGAGGGAGACAGCAAAACACGGTTATATGCAGGCTTATTTGAAACTTTTTGGGGCTTCAGAGTATTTGAAGTGCAACCATATTTTGATGTCGACCTTGAAAAAGGGCGCTCGAAACATCGAAAACAAAAGCATATAGAATCCAATCCACGTATTGGTTGGACAGTTTTGCGATATTTTAAAGAAAACAAAGCATCATTTGTGGTGAATGTGTCAGGCAACGAAATATACGTCACCTTTCTGTGCAAATAAATATAAAGAAAATACTAAAACCATAACGTGTGTATATTGTCTGATTGTGTTGCCGGTTTCAATTTTGGGGATGGTTTCGCAATGAATTACACTGTTATTCGCAGGGATAGAAATAGACATGGTGGAGGTGTCTGCTTATTAATTCGGAGTGACATAGCTTTTAACGCTCGATCGGACCTGCAGCACGATGATCTCGAGGCGGTTTGGTGTGAGCTGCTCCTTGTCAAAACGTAACAAATAGTATGGAGTGCTATATATAGACCACCAAAACAGTCAGACTTTTATACCATTTTTGAATCTGTTTGTTCCAGCTCAACTGATTTTGCATCTATGGAAAGATTTATCCTGGGTGTTTTGAACACAAATGTCAGTAATCAAAACAAGAAGTGCTATTTATTTAACAAATTGAAAACGTTTATGACAATGTTTCATTTTAAACAGTTGATTTCAGAATTTACGAGAATTGAAAAGGAGTCAAGTACCATTTTTGATCTTATATTAGTGTCTGAATATGATACAATTTGTCAGTCTGGTGTTATAAATACAACATTTAGTGACCATTTTATGATATATTTCACAAGAAAAGTTAGTAAACACTATATAGGTACACACAACAATGTTACCATTCGCTCTATGAAGAACTATAACAAAGATGATTTCCAGAAATCTTTATTAAATATTGGTTTGAACTATGTGATGCTTTAAGATAATGTAAATGACGACAGGAGTGCTTTCTAATCTATTTTTATCAGCAATTGACAATACAGCTCCAGTGAAGCAAATTTAACTCAAACCATGGGTGTCGGCTGAAATTTTACAGTGTAAAAAGTGAAAGGGACAAGTTTTTTCATCTTTACAGAAAAGTCAAATGTGATCAAATCCGTTTAAATTTCAAACAAATGAGAAATAAAGTGCATTATTTAATTCATAGTGCCAAACAGAACTTCTTTAAGGAAACACATGAAGAAAATAAAGGTGACTCTAAGTCTCTTTGGACTGTTCTTTAAAACCTTGGACTGCCTTCAAAGAAGTCAAACTCTTCTAGTAGCTTTAATATTGGCTTAAAAATGGAAGACAATAATATTTCTTTTGATAAATCAACTGTTTCTGTAAAATTCAATGTATTTTATACAACTGTTGCGTCTAAACTTATGGAAAAATTGCCTAAATATATCAGTAGATTTTGAAGGAACTTTGTTTTTTATTTTTATTCAAATAAAGGTGTTATTTTAAATAATTCTTCTTTTTCAATTGTGTCTTAAAATAAAGTTTTATCCTATATTAATAAACTTGGTGTAAATAAATCTACTGGGCTGGATGACATTCCCTCTAGGTTTGTTAGGGATGGGTCTACAATTATAGCTAGTCCCCTCTGTCATATTATTAATTTGTCTCTTATACAAGGTGTTGTTCCAGATGATTTGAAATCTTCCCGGGTGGTTTCCCTTTTCGAGCAGGGGGATAACACTGATGTTAGTAACTATCGTCCGGTTTCAATCCTTTGTATTATTTGTATAAGATATTTGAACGTGTAGTGTATGATCAGGTTAATTCATATTGACAGATAAATTCTTAATTTATAACTTTCAATCTGGTGTCAGGAAGAAGTCATCAACTGAAACTTGTCTTGTACACCTGTCAGACTTATTAGATTTGAAATGGATACAGGTCATCTAGTTGGCATGGTTTTGCTTGATCTCCAGAAGGATTTCGGCACGTTGGATCACTCAATCCTTTTGATGAAATTAGAAGATTTGGGTCGTGTCCATGATATTTTGTGTTGGTTGGGTCATATCTTTGAGACAGACAACAATTAGTTGATGTCTCTGGTACATTTTCAAATCCATGTTTCATTACTTGTGGTGGTCCCCAATGGACAATTTTAGGGCCACTTTTATTTTTAATCTATGTAAACGATATGTCTGGTGTCGTTAGAAAAAAGCTTTTACTATACGCTGATGATTCTTGTATTTTGGTTGCATGACGAAATAGGTCATTCATAGAACAGGAGTTGACTCAGGACTAAGAATTGATTAATCAACGGCTTATTGACAACAGGTTATCTTTGCATTTTGGTAAAACTGAATCAATCTTGTTTTGTTCCAAGCCAAAGGTCGAATCAAACAGTGATCTTAATATAACTTGCAGTGGCCAAAGTATCAAATCTACTTCATCAGTCAAATATCATTGGATCAGAATCTTACAGGTGAAGTTATGGTCAGTTCCATAATCAATAAGGCTAATGTCAGGTTAAAATTTATGTATAGAAAGTCCGATTATCTTACAGTCAATACTAAATGACTGTTGGTACTTTCTCTGATCCAATGTAATTTTGATTATGATATTGCTCTTGGTATTATGGACTGACCAAATTTTGAAAGGACAAGCTACAGGTCACTCTAATAAAATAAATTAGATTTGTTCCAAATTTAGGTAATAGGTCACACATTCAACACGGTCACTTTAAGTCCCTTGGTTGGTTACCTGTTAATAAAAGAGTTGAGCAAATAAAATTGTTTAATGTCCTGATTATATGGGTCAATATTTTAAGCCTTTAGAAACAGTCCATTCTTACAAAACAAGATCCACCAGCTAAGGGCTTTGGATCTCATACATTTTCTTATGTTGGGTCTTACCTACTGAATTCGATTCCTACTGATATAAGGAATCTGTCAAGCCTTGTTCAGTTTAAAAAAGCAACTAGAGATCACTTTTTTAATTTGTAGAGTTATTACCATTTTATTAATTTTTACAAGATGTTTTGCAATACTGTGATATGATTGATTTCGTAGGTAAATATTGTGCCAAGTTGTGGTGTGTTCCTGTCAGTATTATTTAGCATTGTAGTCAGTTAAGTCTTTCATCTTAGGTAATTAAATTTAAAGTTTTTAATGAAGAAATTTTATATGTGCTTTTTGCTCCATATCTATCACTTTTTATTAAAGTGAAAAATTATTTTAAAGCTCTCTACGTCAGACCACTATTGAGGACCACAATGGAAATGAGGGGTGTATTCCCTTTTCTTGTGCTATCCTTGATATTGATGTGACTAAAATGGTACATTATTTGACATTAATAAATAAATTATTTATTTTTTATACATCTTTATATGTATACATTCTATTTGTATTTATAAATCTATATACATTATTGTTAATTGTATTGTTGTTACCATTATTGTTACCATGTTATTGGCACAACATTGAAATAAATCTATATATCGATCTATTCGCACGAAGGTAGGTTCGACAGGATCGACTTGCGTACGATAAATGGGGACCGGGTCCTACTAATGCGATTAATAAAAAAGACAACATAACGCAAATAATAAAATTAGTTATATTGTATTTAGTAAAACAGTCGTGAATTATTCCGCAATTGTAAAAATACGTACATAAAATAATAACTACTCTTACAAGGGAAAAAATACAAAATCTCTTTCAATTGAGACCGCCGCATAACTCTGCGGAATCCAATATAAGAATAATCTGTGTGATTTTTTGTGTTGCTTTTGTCTTTGTGATTGTCTATAGGGTATGGCGTGTTTTTATAAAAAAATATTTAAATCTTCGCACTATTTTGATATAATATAAATATATTAGTACGTCACATGCACTAGGAGGAGAGTATCACAACTATAACACACGGTCCTTCATTTCTGGCACGTTATGCGCAAAAGGTAATACATGGGTTAAATGCATAATACCGGAATCAATATTATGCCTGAGCTATGCACATTTGACACTCTTTTTTTCTCTTTTTTGGCTTTATATCTTATATAATTTGATAAACATATGTGAACGGTTGTTTGAAGGATCAGGATTTATTTGACTAGAATTGACAGTGATAAACTGTGAGTCAATTGGCGATGTAACCACTAAGATAATTGGATAATGGATGTGTATTTATAAATGTATGTTTTATTAAAATACTCAGTTCTGTTTGTGAAAGAATACATTTTTGATAATATTTAATCTGTTCAGCATTTAAAAGTCCATGCTTGCACTTTATGTATGTAGTTAATTGTACACAGAAGTAGGACTTATCTTAATGGTTTTCGTAATTATTTGTTAATGTTGGATTCTTTTAATTGGTTGATTACAGAATGAATAACGTATGTTTATACACTGCTTTCATTTGATTCGATTGCGTCTAAATATTTGAACTATTTCCATCCATTATGTGAAACCCGTTTCAACGTTTCATGTTTATTTGTATGCCGTGTCCTGAAAATATCTCATACATTATTCACTCATCAATTAGCAGTGTAAGCAATGTAAGCAATATAATCATTATCGAGAATTATTGATAAAAATCAAGCACTTGATAAGACAACTTATATATTACTGTATTCACTCTGCTTTGAGTCATTCATTGTAGTTATAACATGTCATTCCCCGCCCACCATACTGCACGGTTATTACGCCCCGTTGGAGCCTTCGGGATCGCACCTGTACAATACGACTGTGGAGTACACGTGCCAGTTTGGATACCGTCATCTGAGCGGGAGCCTTCAGCGGCGATGTAACGAACTGGAACAATGGACAGGGGAAACACCCGTCTGTACAAGTAAGTGCACTGCAGGCAACACCACCTTACCCACCACAGCCACAATCGGCCGTACGACTTGCACAACCCCTTACAACATTTCCGCCAACGATTGTTCTATTATTCTACCATCCCATTGCTAGACACAAAGCCCAACTTTCTAATAAATCACTTAGATACTGAATAGTAATAATTCAAATGTATATTTTTTTACATTTCGGGCATTTTTTCTACGACCTCTTTCGGTGTTTGATACGTCAATAAGGTTTGATTGTTAAGCATCAGCATAGCTCAGACTTAAGACCCTAGACGTTAGTAAAGAAGGTAGTGAGAATATTTGCGGAAACGAAGCAATATTCATTAAGTTAGATTAACGCAGCTACGCTGCCTACAATTTATTGTGACGACAAAGTCGCTGCACAAGTTTAATACATTCTTTACTTTGAACTGTCCATATTATTTGATGTATATATTAACATTATGACTTTATTTTGGAATATCACACCATCGAGCCTTATTTACAGGACAGTGTCTTTTAAGCGTGAAACACACAATTATTAAAGACAAAGTAGTTTAAAAAATCATGTTAATACTTGTTCAGATTCACACAAATTAACTTGATGGTATTTACTTTACTAGAGATTCTTAGTTCACTTGAAAGTTTTGACGTGAACCAAAAGTATAAAGACATTTCAACGGTTATACGCTCACATTCGAATCGTATCTAGACATAATACATATATCTACAATCATATTGTATATGAACAACACGATACAAAAATAACGCTATTATGATGTAAAATGTCTTAAGAAAAAGGCTACCAAAGAAAACAACAACAACAAACAAGTAAAACAGCACACAGGCCAATTTTTTAACTTTAGCATTAGTATGGTAGTACGGGTATCAGCTTACTGATTTACAAAAGTTTCCAGAAAGTTATAAGTGTGACGTAAGTAATAAAACAAGCTCAAGTATATCAAGCTGAAAATTGATTTTTTAAGGCAGTTGAAAAAGTCTTTAAAATATGTAAAATATTTTATCTTAACGTCACTTTTTGTTGAATACAATGTATTGCTATATTACTAGTGTTACCAGTATAAGTTTCTACCGGACAAAAAAAACGTGGTTATTTTAAGCTGTTTTGTACAAAAAATGTGTAGTTATATAAACATCAAGATATTTTAAATATAGATGGTATATATATTTCGCTCAGCTACATATTATCTACGCACTGTAAAAATTTGTTTTTTTTTTATATCTTTATTTACTATGTTTTTTATGTTAGCATAGAAATAGTTTTTTCCTGCTTAATACAATTTGTTTAACAGTATAAACTGTGTATTTATAAATGTTATAATGAACGTCTGCATTAACACAAACAAGTAAGATACAAACAGTGTTTGTTTAACACTATACAATATACAGTATATATAAAAAAACTATTTTCAATAAGTGTTTATAAGACCGCATGGAAAGATATTTGCTTACTATAAGTTGTTACTAAAAACAAATTTAAAGAGTTAACATTTATACAAAAGATCATTTCAACATAATAGAATACCACTAGATCCTGTGTGCTTTTAGTGTGATACACAATACCACTAGATCCTGTGTGCTTTTAGTGTGATACACACAGTTTATCATTAAAAAACTAACTAGATATGCCGATATCAAGTTAACTATTTTCAATAAGTGTTTCTATGACAGATATTTGTTCACTAAGTGTTGCTACTAAGCATAATTTCCAATAATTAATTTACATTTAACAACTATCAGTTTTGAACATATTGAAAATACACATCACTAGATCATAACTAGATCATAACAGTTTTTAGTTCAGATACACAAAATTTATAAGTAACAAACTAGTATCGGTATGAAAATTCAACTAAGGAGACAAGAAAAGGCATAATAGCAGTGCACACTTATAAAACAACGGTTGGTTCTTTATTTTACGTGTTGTAGTATTTAAAAAAAGCAAGAAAATAAACACTTATAATATATATGGTACAATTTCTGGTGCGATTATTGGGATTTCAGAAGGTTGACAATTTGAATATTAATTAATTAAATGCTTTATCGTGCACATGAACAGATTTAGCTTCAGTTGAAAGCGAAATAGAAGCCTTATTTACATACGTATTGTTATATTAAGATCTGATTAATTGTGTTATGTGGAACTGATTTTATTTTAGACAAAGATGCACCAGTGATACGAGTCACTCAAACAAATTAACATACATTTTCAGAAGGTTGACAATTTGAATATTAATTACTTAAATGCTTATCTTACACATGAACACATTTAGCTTCAGTCGAAAGCGAAAATGAGGCATTATTTACATACGAATTGTTATATAAAAATTTGATTAATTGTGTTATGTGGAACTGATTATATTTGAGACAATATGTAACAGCGATAAGAGTCACTCAACAAATTAACAGCTAAAATTAAAGTAACATTACTACTCAAAATCAATGAACATTTCGTACAATTGTTCGTAAAATAAACTTAACCAATTAAAAATCAGTGTTCCTTATGGCAATTGCCGAAATTTCAACGCCTGATGTGGTCTGGTAAAATAGATGTTTGTAGATACAAAATGCTCGTTTTTATTATTGTTTTGCATATCTATTCATACGACACATGAACACTGTTCGTGTGTCGTATGAATATATATATTCGCGGGAATTAATTGTGGCCACAAATAAATAAAAACGAGCATTTTGTATCTACAAAAATCTATGTAATCATGCCACATCTAGCGTTGAAATTTTGGCTATTGCTATAAGGAACACTGATTGTTAAGGTGTTAACTTTATTTTACGAAATACTTAACGAAATTTTCGTTGATTTTGAGCGTTATAGAGACTTTAAGTTGTTAATTCAACGTTTAAGTTTTTCCATGTACATAAGAACAAATATATTATATTGTATTTAGGTTTTTTATTACAAAAAGTACATGTCACTATGTAAATAAAATTGAATTGTGGTTTCAGTTACTTAAAAATTACTGAACAGTACAGATCTAGTATGGGATTGGCGACAGTAGTACAGTATGCGCATTATAGTTAAAAGTATAATGTACATGTTTATATAAACCCGTTACGTTTTTTTTTTGCTTTTGTTGTAAAAATGTTTTTAGGAAATATTGTTTCATTCATATTTATGTATGATCTCTAATTTATACTGTCTATTTGAGAAAAAAAACAACAACTGATACTTGTGCAATATCTATAATTTATTAAAAATATTGGGGAAAAACATCATTTAAAAAACAACAACAAGCAAAAAAAAAGGTAATAGAGAGAAAAACTTGTGTTATTTTTAGCGAAATTAAGAACTGTATTGTTATTGATAATGAAACTTTTAACAAAGACTATGATCAAAAACATATGTAGTACCATCTTTATGAGTATAGTATTAATACATCTTTGAAAATAGATTAGTCAGAGCCTTTTACATACAACATTACAAAAAGAAACGGCGATAATATTCAATCTATACCATAATTCACAAAACTACATTGACATGATTTGGAGTACTATTAGAGTCTTTTAATTAAGGAAAACATCATTAAACATAGTTCTTGTTATTTTGATTACAATCATGGTAAATTTATAAATAGAGGGTGCAGCTTTTCCATACAACAGAAAAAATCACACCAATACGGTTTGCCAAGGGAGATAGAAAGATTTGACTTGTAGTTAGCAGAGTTACCTTGCCTCTATTGATCGCAATTTATTTTATATATACTGTACACGTTTATTGAAATTAGAAAAAAAACAATGTGTAAAAAAGGTCAAAGAGTACAATTTAAACCGGCGTAATCGACTATGGATTAGGTACTGTATCGTTCGCACACATTGTATGCTTACAACTTAGTTACGCTTTTGCGGCGAATGTTTTTGGTTCCCATTGTGCACTTGTTCGACTCTTAGGGAATAGCTTTTTTTGGCCACGATTTTTCAAGCCAACTTTTGTAAGCGGCATGTTTTATTTGCACTGCTTGCTGGTTTCCCTTGAACAGAATATATATGCTTGCCTCAAAAGACCACGCCCTTTCTACGTTCTGAGGATCCTTAAGTCGCGCCGAGGAAAGCACTTCCGCATTTAATTTGGTCAGGTCATCGTTAATAAATATGCCGTATCCTTTGAATCTTTTCGAGTTTTTCACTATGTCAACATTCTGTTGGCGAACGAATTTGATAATTACAGGTCTGTTTTCCCTGTTTGAATTTACCCAGCCTGTGTGCAATATCTATGTTGCTTTCGTTGATCGGAATGTTCAGGTACCTGTTTACAAAGGAGACAACCTGGGCTGTCACAGCTATCAAGGATTTTCGGTCTTGGTCACCGGGGACGCCTGTCATTCTCAAATTATTTGTCCTGCTATTTTGTTCAGCGGTGTTTGCAATTTCTTCGTATTTGTTCGATTCTTTATTTTTTTCGTTCACTGTTGCATGGATTTCAATTTTAAGCTTTTCGATTTGTGTGTCTTTTGATGGTATTTCTGTTTTTAAAAATTCAATGTCACTCTTTTGCTCAAAGACAGTCCCTTCGAGTATTTCAAGCCTTTTGAGAACTGACCCAAGTAGTTTTTCCTTTAACTGCTCAACAGTTTCTTTAAAGATATCTTCTATAAAAGACGTATCGTCTTTTGTGAGGACTTTTGACAATTTTGCGTTCATTTCATCAAGCTGTTTTTAATGACATTTTC